>NC_142844.1:14244924-14547954 GCF_061612785.1 Hesperophylax consimilis
TGAATCCAAACCAAAATCTAGCTGGAAAGTTCTAAATCTAGTTGGCTGGAATAATAATCAAGTGGTAGGTATTCTGCCGAAGGTCGAAGACGTAAGCAACGAGTTCAATGTCAAAACTAACCATAAATACAGCCTAGATGAAGGATTGTAAATTGCTATCTACTAGAAAATATAATATACAAATAGCAGCATCCCGCCAAAGATTGAAGATCCGAGCCACGAAAGGAGAATGCCGAAAACGGGAGAGCATTCGTCTACGTATTTTCCTTGTGAGCGTCGACACAGCCGATGGCTTTGGCGTGATCATTTCTTGTAATCTAATAATGTAAAATGGTTCGCCTTTAGAAATTGGATGTTTGTAATACAGGAACGTCTGACTGAGTGATTTCTGAGAAGTTTCCAGGTCGATGGAAAGCACTCAGACTTTTTGACACGTCTTCCAAAGCGCTTCTAGCTGAAACGCAAAAATGACTTGTGCGTTGCTACCGGCGGTATCGCGGCGCTAATTTATTGTTATCGGCACGTCTTGCTTCGTGTGTACCGAGCGCCTACCTACTTATGACAAGGAGGTGATCGATGCGTAAGCATGGCCGGCCCTGAGCCAAACGGCGACTGGTGCGAGTAAAATTTTGGCGCCCCTTGTCAAAACCAGTAAACGCCTTGGCAGGTTATCTTTGTAATCAATTTGTTTGAATGATTTGCATTTTTTGTGGCGCGGTTTTTATGAAAGATAATCTTAAGGGTGATGTGTTAGGTTAGGTATTATCAGCGCCTTGGAAATTCGGCGCCCGGAGCGCTGCTCAAGGAGAACTGCTCCCATTGCGCTCGCATAAGGCTGAGCCTATGCGTAAGATACCCGGCAATCAGAGGAGTCAAAATCAATACTGACAGCAGGTACCGACTTACTTCCTTTCAGAAAAAGATAAGCATTATATATTTCTTTGATATATATGGGCTTTAAACTAAATTTGAGAGGTGGGTATGGGTACCACCTTTATAGATTGGATAACCAACACCTCTGCCATAGGTAACCCCGAGTGCTTCGCTACATTTGGTGACTTGGCAGGGGTGACCGGGTTCTTGGGAAGAGGTTTGTCCAGGTATTGGCATCAGGTGCATCTGTCAACCAACTGTATCTTAGTTAGAGGGACGGATAGATGACTACCCAACACTCTTACCTTTCCTTCCCCGAACCTCCTCTCCTTCCTTTCCTTAAAAATACCCTCCACACATCATCCCCAAATATGGGGTCAAGTGATAAGATGAAGGATAAGGAGTTTGTCATTTTAAAAAAGGGTAAAGGGTTAATGTTTAAACCGGGGAAGTAAAAATCACGTAAATGAAACAATTAAATTCTGAAAAGAGAGCTATAAGATTAAGTATTACCTAATATACTATATCTCCGCTAACCGCCCTATCTAAGTGTTTGTTATCAAAAACACAATAAAAACGAGTAATCACAGTAATAAACCTGTCTTTACCATGTTTCAATTGTGCACAATACAATCAAAGAAATAACGACATTCCATTATTCATGCTTACTCAATAAATCCGCAAATCATTCGATTGTATTACGGATAAGCTAGTTAATCTATAGCTATTCGCTACATTGAGCCCGTTTAAGGTTTATAAAATGTCAGAACTGTCAGGTTTTAGATGAATCCGAGGTAGAATTATCTTTAAATGGAAACTAATCGTAATATACAACTCCACGAAAGGATATCGTGAATGCATTGATCGCCTGATAATGCCGGGAGAAAGCTTTTCCTTTGTTACCGACATCAGATTATCATAAATTATGTTATCACGGATCAAAGGCATTTCATATCTTATTACGCAGTGCAGGAGAAGTGTGATTCATATATTTAGAAACGGTGGGGATTGGTTACCTATTGTTTACTGAGCAATTGTTTTATTTAATTAAAAGCAGTAAAATTGACACTTTTGTCTTCTGGAAAAGAACATGAGCAAGTACAATTATCAAAAATAAAATGTTTTCCGTGATAAAAAGGTACTGTTCGTAGTTTAAAATTTGAGATGTTTTTTTTTTGAGAAGTCATGGAGAAATTGTCTAATAAAAAAAACGAACGTATAAGAAAAAGCTTAATATTCTCCTATTTGTTTTTTTCCATACACTTAAGTCACATTTATACAGTCACCATTTGTACATGGTTGACGTTTGTCACATGAGAACGAATCGTTTCTACAACTCGTCTTGAATTCAACTGCTCGGCTATAGAACGATTGCCGGCCACTGTGTTTCGTCCCTCCTACATTGGTATTTCCAAAATCCATGTTTACTTCTTCCTCTCTTCAAAAAGACACTTCCTCCACACATCATCCACTAATATGACAACCGCCCTGATAATATTATCCGGCGTACGGCGGGCGATTGGCATTTTACCGCTGGAATTCCAAATCAACTGAAATCACTACAATCACAGATTTAGCATAATAAAAGCCTGCTTAAATATCATAGTCTACTTTTATTTAATTATTAATTAAATTACTAACGGCCCTTTTAGGGGCTGTTACATATTTTTTTTATTTTTTATTATTTATTGAGTTAGTTTATACATTTGAATATAAACTAATATAAACAAGATCATATTTCATTTTGTAATTTTACATATTTTTACAATAAATATAACATTTCTTTTTAAATACATTCATTCTTCCTTCATTCTTCAGACTTTCAGGCATTTCATCATACATTTTTAGTCCTTTGTACATTAGGCAGTTGTGTGATTTTGTTTTTTTCATATGTGGCAATCTAATCCTATTTACATTTCTGGTTTCGTAATTATGAACATCTCTATTAAAAACAATTTCATCCTTAAAATATTTTAGCATTTGGTTGTTCATGATTTTATGTACAAAAATTAACACATTAAATAATAGTCTCTTTTTTATGGAAATCCAATTTAGCTGTTCTCTCATTTGATCTATGCTTGCGTATTTTCCTTTTCCTAGTATACATCTCATAGCTCTATTCTGTATAACATCTAGCTTGTTCAAGTTTCCTTCATTGGCCAAATACAACATAATAGAGCAATAATCTAAATGTGGAGCAACTATAGTTTTATAAATCAGCTCTGTAGTGTTTCCATTTAGTTTATTTCTTAATCTTCTAAGAAAATTGACTTTTTTAGATACCTTCTTTAGCACATATTCAAAATTTGCTGCGAAAGTTAGTTTTGAATCTAGTATCACACCCAGGTACTTAATTTCATTTACTTTTTCAATTTTTTCGTCATTAATTGTCAATTTTAACTCTGTGTTATGCGTTTTGTTGCCTATTTCCATATATTTTGTTGTGTTGACATTCAGTTTTAATTTGTTTAATTTCAGCCATTCCGCTATATTTTGTAGGTCTTCATTTAATTTATTGATTGCATCTATGTACTCTTCACATGAAATATAGATTAATGTATCGTCTGCAAATAATCTAATTTTGCAATGTTTTATGGTTTTAATTATATCATTAATGTAAATAATGAATAGAATTGGACCTAATACCGACCCTTGTGGAACACCGAGGTTGTTTTCTATCGGTTCTGATTCTGAGCTTTCCACTTTTGTTACCTATTTTCTTTCATGGAGATATTCTTTGAAAAGATTTAGAGCTACTTCAGAAAGACCTATATCTTCTAATTTTTCCAAAAGTTTTTTCCTTTCTATCGTTTCAAATGCTCTTTTAAAATCTAAGAATGTTGCAATGGTGATTTTTTAACATATGCATAACAAAAATTATAAACATAACTAAACTGTCTCAGTAGCAATCTTTTGTATTTATTAAGTGATAAATGAAAGATATTCCCTGACTCGGTATAACTATTTACCTCCATAAGTATTCTGTACAACGAGGAAAACATATGATAGTTATAACCAGAATTTCTGCACTGAAATAAATCCAGACTTCTAGTATTACGCAGTGGAATCCGAAAGCTTTTCAATGCAAGTAATTCTGGACTTTCGGATTCATCATTTAGAATTTTATATAGAAATACCAAGGCAGTGAAAAAAATTCTGTCAGACAATTTAGGAATATTCATTTCATTTGGGTGTTAGTTTATTTCATTCTCAATTTGAAATCTTCATTATCTATCCTTTATTGACAGTATTGATATTTTCTCAAACTAACAGTAATGTATGTAGTTATTTAATATAACGAACAGCATCCTCCCTCCATTGACGTCGGAAGCAAAGTTCGTCTTCGCACGTCTTCCCCTTTAGTTTTAGTTATCAAGTGTGTTGTATTGAGAAATGAGATTACCGAAACTCCGACATGGTTCTGAAACCCGGCAGACGTATCGCGGCGGAATAATAATACCATAATACCGTCTACAGTTCGTTATACCAAGAAGTCTGCTAACTTTCCTGCGGCAGCAATTAAAATAGCCACAGGGTTTTTAGTTCGACCCTTAACTAACCTAACCTAACCCAGAGTAGAAGATTCTCTCAGTATCGCTGTGATAAAAAACAACCAGAATTGAAACGTTGCTTGAAATGACTTTCTTAAATAATAAGATTTTACAAGTCCCATTTGATAAAAACTTACTTGTTTCTTCTTGGGAATAATGATTAATAAATACTTCTTCTAACACAGCAAACTTATTTTGTGGCACCATTTTAATTGAAATTAATAAAATACTTCGTTTTTACCACTTTTATTGTTTATTACCTATAAACAATAAAAGTGGTAAAAACGAAGTATTTTATTAATTTCGATTAATAAATAGTTATGGTTCAAATATTGTCAATGTACTGTCAAATTACCCATATGGTAACTCATCAAATGCATATTTTTTCATTATTTTTGAAATATTTTGTGTTTTTATTTTGTTTTATTTTATTTAATAAATATTTAGATGATGCAGTACATTTTCTGTTGACTATCACACTAGGCTAATGCCCGTTTTGTGGTTATCATTGTGGTAGTAGTTTGTGATTACTCTATGTTTGCTTCACTCAAATGTAAATTGTAAAACCTCAATACAGGCTTAGTCCTAGTGAGGTTGATTTTTATGAGAAAAAACGTGATTTATGTATAGTGAGATGCAATCAATAAATAAATGACTTTAGCCGTGTTTGGTGACTTCAAAATCACAAGGAGTGCGTTTGAGGAGGTCGTAGTCTCACTTATTTCAGAAGGTTGGGAGCAGTTGGGACTCTTGTGCAGTAGGTATTCACATAAAAAATAAAACTAACTGAAACACTATTGTCCCACAAAAGAATATCAATAAAAAAATTTTCGCTGAAGTGTTTTATTGTAGGCAAAATATATCGAAATGCGACAAAATTGACGAAATATGACAATACGGAAAATGTAACCTAAATATTTAGTACAACTGGCGAAATGTGACTAAATGTGACGAAATATGACGAAACTTGACCAAAATATAAGAAACGTGTCCATTTTGTCAATTCAAGTAAATACCGCACAAAAATCCCGCTAGGTCTGTGGGATTCCTATTTAGGTTATGTTGAAGGCTGAAGGAGCGTGAGACAGAAGATGGGTCGCCATTAGGGTTTCACAATTTCAGAATAGTTTAGTTTAGTGGTTAAAATATCATTTGATGCTGCCACAAGCTAAAAGGGAATAAAAAAAGATATCCAGTTTTTTTAACACGATAGCGTGACGCACAGGGTGGAACCAGTGCCGCCTAAAGCCAGGCCGGGACGTTCAGAAGGTTAAGAGGCCGATTTGATTCAGTATCCCGGCTTGGTTTGAGGTAGTTTTAGAAGAATTAAGGGTGTCTCTCTGATACCCGCGGGGGAGGGGGGGGGGGGTTAAAAGGGATGACGCGCAAAAACTTCGACGATTAAAGAAATAAGAAAATTATCGGAAGACCAAGAGACGAATTGATCCGAAGGGGTTTTAAAGTAATCGAAACTAAATTCTAATTCACGATATTTAAAGAATAAAAACTCTAGTTTGCAGAACTTTCCGTTCTCTCTCATTTACTTTGTCTAATCGACCGTCTCGGCAAAAACCGATAAAAAAATATATTCGTAGTTACTACCCAGCTTCGCCCGAGATTTAAACATGTTTATTTCAATGCGTAATCAATATAAAATAATATTTAACAATTGCGACACGTCTTATATTTTGACGGTTACACTGATTTTCAAAGCTACATAGCTCATGGCAGAAATTACATTGCAGGCTAAAAATGGTTGTATCAAATTATAAATTCAAAGCTCACAATTCAACAGTTTTTCATGCCTCAGAAAAAGGGATTTAAAAACCCATGAGATTTATTGGAAGATTTACTAAATCAGCAAAATAATCCAAGAAATATAGACATTATTTTCCTTCTCTTCGCCTGTATGTCTAAATTCAATTTCCGTATTTTATTTGATAAGCCATTCTAAAAGTTAAATTAAATTCTGCAAATCGTCATAATAATTTACGACCAAACTCATCCCTCAGTTATATATCTGGAAAGAAAACCATAACGTAGGCAGTAAGCGAAAATTGTTTAGCTGAGAGCACGTAAAATAAATTTTATGTTCAAACATATCGGTATAATTGAATCATCTCAAGGTTTCCTTTTAGAAAAGGGAAAATATTTTAGTTTCATCGTTCTCGAAATAACGAAAGTGCTGTAGGGGCACAGTGCAGATAATTTCAAAGAATTTTTCAGGAAGATTTTTTTTTATACCCTATCCCTTTATTTGCCTATTTTCTAGAAATTATGTATTTAAGACATGTTTCGAGTATAAAGAGCGTGTACAGGCAATATCTACACAAAATATTTTCTTTTAAATTAAGCTTATTTCTGAAGTGTGAGTGAAACCAAAAGATAAGCCGATAAAAAAAGAATGTAAAAGATTATGAAAAATATTATATTACATTTGCCGGTTAATGTATTCAAAGTCAGCCTTTAATCTACTGTTTTCGTTGAGAACGTTCGCCGAATTCTAGAATCAAAACTCCGGTTTTTATACTTAAAATACAGAGAGATATTTTCATAGAAATATGGTAAAGAAATACATATGAAAGGGTACAAATTTAGACTATTTTCTTGCAAACAAATCCAATCCAGGAAAGTTGTTCGCCAAAAAAATCAGTGTAGGCGCCGTTTAATGTGATCAGTTAGAGCTGCTTAATCTGTTCAGAAAGGAAGTCAAAAATATTATGGCTTAAAAAATATGTATTCATAGAGATCAACAAATTCTGATTCTGAATATATAAGTTTCATTACAAATTATTATTATACGTAGAATTCATAAATCTTCGTTTAAAAACGAATAAAACAACATCACATGAAAACGCACTGTTTGGTTGGCAAGACTGAATCTGTTGATTCTGAGGTCACGGGTCACGGAACTCAGTCCACAACATTTCATTGTGGTTTTGAATGGAAATTGAGTCAATGAAACTCGGGTTTTGAATGGAAATTGAGTCAATGAAACTCGGGTTTTGAATGGAAATTGAGTCAATGAAACTCAGGTTTTGCTTCCATTTAAAAGATTTTGTTGTTGTTTCACATTGTCAACGGAATCGAAACATAATTTAGACCTTCAATAATTAAAATTCTGATGGAAAATGACGGAAATCGGTTATATTCGAAGACATACTCGGATAATCTTCTCTTGGTTGATGCAGAGATACTTATTTTATCCTTTAATTATAATACTTACTGAAGTGCAGAATTTCGTAGAATAAAAGCTTCCAAGTAAGAACGTCATCTTATTAAAAGTCATAGTTTGCTATAAAAATACATTTTTGATTATGTAATAAGTTTCAAACTGTCAAACAGGAAACAATACAGTGCCTGTTGAAATAAAACATAGAATTCTTGTGACTGGTGACGTCACACAGACGTTGTTTGCGATTTGCGGTGACACGAAAAAATAAATTATTTTAACTATAATACTAAAAATATTATTAGTTTTTATCCATGATAAAAAAACAAAAGGACTGGAGTTCCTTATTGACTTGAACACAGCGAATCACGAAAATGTACGGGCAATTCGCCGAATTCGAGAAACATCACACCCGTTTTTGATGATCAAAATATTTACAAATAAATTTTTGGAAAACCCAGAGAAAGGTATAACTTGGTGCCAGGTACTTGGGTACTTACGTAAGCAGTTTATGCACAAATAAATAACCTTCCTTTTTAATTATATTTTAATTTCTAATTAATTTACTAACAAGAACTTAAATGTATAATAAGAAATTATGAGTGGGATGTTAATTAAACTGGGGACTAGCTTACACACAAAATTACAGTTGTGGACTCATCTGCAGACGCATTTAAGAAGGAAGCTGTTCTCTTGTTTGAAGTGCAGTCGAGCTATTTTATTTACAGACTATGTGCTGCAAAAACCGGCGTTAACCATTTTAGTGTTCTGGGTGTAGTTTATGTTAAAACCAGTTTTGTGTTCAGAATGTAACTATAAAATTACAGTTCCGATTCAAAAACGGTTTTTAGTTTTCGAATACGTTCAGAAATATTCCGTTTATTTGGATTTTATTGCAGATTAGAAATACACACAAATTTTTCGACCTTCTGGCAGTGTCTTTACGAAATATAACCGTCAAAATCCCAGAGGCTTGAGGGGTTAAAAGAATTATCTTAAAAAAACATGAGGGTTACCGTCTTTTTTTTTAAACCCAGTCGTAACATAAGCATGAAGAAATTATTTCGGTTGTTTCCCAAACCAAACAGCGTGAATTTAAAAGGTTTTAATGTGAAATATTTACGTTCCTTTATATTATTAATGGACCTTTTCCCGCTTCGCCGAATACTACTTACAATTTACAAGGGCGAACTCGCCGCCCGGAGAGAACAGAGATAATAATTAAAATCGAGAGGCGTTAGCGCCGGGGTGTAGGTAATAAATTGCGGTTAAAATTATTACAGTAGCCACGTTTATCAAACAATAGATAATAGAAAAATATGTTTTGGCTAAAAAGAGCAAGACTGTGATTCCGACAGAGAGGGGAGATTTTGAGCCGCTTGAGACGACACGCATGAATATTCAAACAAAATAAAGTCATGCAATGAAGAGCTGCGTTATAAGCGCTCTTGCTCTTATAGGGTGATCCATCGAGTATGCGGGATATAAATTTCCCTGCATTTTTTTGTATTTAAATAAACACGATGGGTTTTGGCTTTCCAGGGGCCATTCGACTAGTTGGCTCTGTCGTGTGTGCCGATCTTAAGAATAATTTCACCATTTCACGAAGAAAATCAATTAGGGTAATGGAGGGCTAAGTGCCCCTTATGTTATATTGGCTTAAGTCAAGTGATACAAATTCGAAACGATCGTACATTCAATAGAGGATGTTTGAAGATGTGGTTTCATATCTCCGTAACTAAAAAACACTAAATCTAAGCACTGAAGCAGCAAAAAACCTTCGAAGGTGAACTCTCTCAAGTAATTATCACAGTTTTTCTGTCTTCTGGGTAATCTTTCGCACTACTATTTTGAGCACTGTGATCACAAAATAGATAAAACGATTGTAAATTTCGATGTGTGAGAAGCAAACTCAATTTTGTCTTTTCGAGTGAAATTGACCAAACATCGAAATTCTTTTTTGATCGAATAAACAAGTTATTTAACTTCGAAAGGTTATGTGTACATTAGGAACATCAGTTTTCTTTCATGCCGGTACACATATAAATCACGCTTCTGGTATTTCCTCTTAAATGATTGTGATCCACTGTTCAAAAAGTTTATCTAATCTCAAAACAGTTTTAAATTTGATGTAATTATTATTAAAAAATAATCGTTCATAAGTCTTGAGTAAAATTCTAGGCCATGCCGACTCATTGCGATAACTTTGCACTTAGCTCTAATTTCTGCAAGAAAATCGACCAAAAGCACTTGCGGTTACTTCAAATGGAGCTTTTCCTTCAGTCTGTGAATGGGCGAGCATTATCCGCATCCCTTCGACACTTAATTAAAAATAATATCCGAATGCATTAATTCCTTAAAGGCTATATTTGAGCTGGAATCATATTGAAATTGGGTCAATAGACGGATGGTAATTAAAGCGGGGATGGGAACAATTATTATTATTGAAACATTTCAATTAAAGATATTTAAGGACAGACCGGTGATCAGGATGTTCGGCTAGTAGTAAAAACGGTCCGTATGGTTATTGAAAAGAGTTGTATCTAATCTTTCCTAAATCCTAGCATCAATACATAGATTATTCTCCCCCACCCCAAATGTTATCCACCTCTCGAATAATAATTAACCTCCAAAAATTGCTACCCCTTCACTCCCCAAAACAATAATGAAAAACGGCGTTATTTTCGGGTGGGTAGGTAAAACGGCGATAATGATACTTCGTGGCATGTATTAAATTTGGAGACAACCGGAATTCCCGCAGTAAAGTGAATTTACCAATACAATTACGCCAACAACCATCCCCACCGTAGGTGTGAAATCCTAAGGGTGTGTACAGTAAAATAATATAGACCGCAGTAAACATCCACTCCCCCTAATGTCTAATCCATCCAGACTGGCTATTATATTCCGTCGACACCGGCGACAGTTCACAGGCGTCGGATATTCCTCGGGTTAAAAGCCCCGGACAGGAAGAAATGTCAAACAAGCCTGAGATACCGCATGGTTGGAGTATACACAAGACTCAGTGGCGTGACGAGTAAATTTGAGCAAACGCTCCAGGGACCGAGAGTTTAAGAGGCATATATAACATAACAGTAAACCCAGAAAAAAACACGAATATAATAAATATTTAATCTTTAATATTTTGCACCAACTTTGAAGCCATTTGGAACATTCAAAGTCGAACGCAAGAATGGAATGGAAACATTGCGCTAATACAGACAGGGTATTTTTTTAAATTTTATTTTATTTTATTTAGGAAACAAACAGTCTTCATATATTTAGCCTAAACAGCAATTATTAACAATATTAGACCAATAATGTTCCATTAATTCTAGTCGTTGATTCAGTATTTGCACCTATACAATATATTTATAAATGACAAAGAAATATAAAGAATAAACATTATGTGGAACTACAAAATGTTATAAAAACAATTAAAGACAGTTAGTAGTAATACAGTTTTCGCATGATTATAATAAAAACAATAAAATAAACAAAGATGATAGGATTATATCACAAAATAAAAAATTAAGTTATCAGTTTAGTAAGTTGCATTTTATAAGTTTTCAAGTTACACTTGAAAATGTCTACATCTCGTAAGGCATTGTGAGTTTTACAGATACGTCCTATTAAAGAGTTTTGCATATATTTGGCTTCACAGTGTGGTGTTCTAAATAAGTCGTTCGATCTGGTGTTGTGTTCAGGGCAACGAAATGCAATCGTTTATAGCAGATATGATGAATCAACAAGACTGTTTACGATTTTGTATAAGAATAGGGCATCAGAAATTTTTCTACGTTTATATAAAGCTGCAGGGTCAAACCGATGATCGCTAAAGCGATACGATAGGTGTTTTAAATTTGGATTGGATATTTTCAATACGAAATATATACCCAGAAAAAAAAGATAAGCATGGATGGTTTACAGAACTAATTTGCCTTTGAATATTGTACAGAAAAAAACTAATAACTTAATTTTTTGTAGTAATTATAAAGCTTAATGTCATCTCGCCTAAACACCAACATTCGAAAGAACTGTGAGTTACGCATTTTCCAGAGAGTATGAATTGACTGAATCAGAAAGAAAAAATTAGACGTTAACTAAAACGAGCGTTGCCCGCTGATGAGTGACGATGATCAACAAAATGAGATTATTACACAAAATCCTGTATGAAAAAATGTATTAATACATAATTTTTTACCTCAATATCGCGTGAATAGTTTTTCTTGTTGTTAAAATTCTTGAAAACGGTATAACAGTTTTATTTACAAGCTTGCCCGGAGTTCCAGGTACGCCACTGTCAACCCCTCAATACACTACACTAACCAGAGATAATAGAGTTAACAACTAGTCAACTAGACAACACTAGATAACTAGACCTAGGTAGACATAGTATCTAGAAATATTGGCAAACAACTTCACTTCACGCTGTCCCTTTCCTAAAACATACACTCTCGTGCCATTAGAAAATATCGAGTTATAAGCGCGAAAGCTAAAAGGTTATCTTTCACATGAACATGTCGTAATGCTAACAGAAATATCATATATTTGTTCAGTATTTCTCCAGTAATTTATAAAAAAATATGACGCCTTTCGTCCATGATTTATTAATTTATTAGTAGTTTACTACCCGGCCTTACCAAACTCTCTACATTAATTTGAAAACTTTTCGCAGATTGAACAATTGAAGATTTTTTTAAATATAACATGGCGAATGAAATAAACACGTTTTGTCTTTCTCCAATTACGTGGACATTTCAAAGCTGTATACCGTATCATTAAAATAACTTTGAGGGCTAAAAAAAGTTATGTTAGGCTAGAAGTTCCAGAAAATCTTGTAAGATTTTTATGACGCTTACAGTCTTACCGTATGAGAGATTTTCAGCTACTTCTTTGTTCTTTTACAAACTTCACACAGGGGGGTCCTGAGTAAAATAATTTCCCTTAGGGCCTATGTCATCATCAACGGAAAAGAATGAGGGGTGGGTAGGAATCTGAAGGGCCAGTGTATCCTGGAGTGACGGACTTATGAATATATCTCTCCCATTGCAGTGCAAGGCGAGACAGTCCGGCTAGAGAGATCAAAGGTTCTCGCTAAACAAGACCTGGGCAAAGGTCACTCCTTGAATCAGAGCACCCCTACTAAGTCACCAAATGAATCGAACCATTTGGGAATTAAATAATCGTAGAATATTTTTATTGTTTTAGTTCTCAGACATTATGACTCCATGTGAAAAATACGGTGCCCGGATAACACATCAAAGTGACAGTTCAAGACACCTTTAAAAAGTGATACAGAGTCGTGGAAAGTGATAAAACAATAACTAAATTTAATGGGTTAGGTTAATATATTGTTTTTTTTTACCCCTTTTAATGACTTTATATCACCTTTTAAAGATGTGATGGATTGTCATTATGTTGAGTTATAATGGAACCGAAAAAACAGACGTTTTAATATCATGTGATGTTTCAATGGACGTTTTTAGAACATGTCGCGTTTCAATATCATGTGATGTTTCAATAGACGTTTTTACAACATGTCGCGTTTCAATATCATGTGATGTTTCAATAGACGTTTTTACAACATGTCGCGTTTCAATATCATGTGATGTTTCAATAGACGTTTTTAGAACATGTCGCGTTTCAATATCATGTGATGTTTCAATGGACGTTTTTAGAACGTGTCGCGTTCTATACATATTAAACAAAGATTTTTCTTAAAATTGGAAAATGAACCATTAGAAGACGGTACATTTATGCGAAGTTTCTTTAAATACTGTTGAAAAAATAAACAACAAAAAAACTTTTAACATTTCGTATTGGATCAACAGCGTTTCTGTTTCATGCTATTCGAATGGGGATCGCACGTAAAATATAAAAAGAGATAAATACATCCTATGTCTCTTTCATAGTACGTGACTTGTCGGAGACGATTTATGTATTCTCCCGGCGGAATGCTCAAACTACTTTTTATTTGCGAAAGAACCAATGAAACGCAAATTCATAGATTGAAAGAACATGGTGTAATGCCAAAGTTAAACCATAATTCTGAAGATATCTTACTTTATTGGAGGTAAGTATCACCCTGGTGTAATACCACCATTCAGAATTGAAACGTTGCTTGAAATGGTTTTGGCCGTGTTTGGTGACCAGACCTGATTCAGACCATGACCCTCAGCCTCACCACATAAACTAAATGGTGAGCAGTTGAGACTCTTGAGCGGTTTCACATAAAAAATATATCATAAATATAATATTATATTATAGTTAATTAATCAAATCTATTCTGAATCATCTAAGCTAGCGTCAATATAAATAACTAAATAGGTATTCACTTCATTTTTAAATCTTTAATGATAATTAAAATACATACGCACAGCCTTTGCCTTTGTGGAATTTTAGTCATTTATATTTGTATGTAAATACCTCACAAGAGTCCCAACTGTTCCCAACCGTCGGGGGTCATGAAATAAAACAAATTAAACGAATAAAAAAAATTACTTGCGCACACCGGGATTTGAACCCTCGACCTCAAACTTCCTAGTCGAAAGCCTTGCCCCTCGATCACGTCGATTCGAGATTGTCACTGTATTGAGATTAAATGTGAATTGAAAACAAAATGGATAAAATCAGTTAAAGTTACTATTATTTCGTTAAAACCACTTTTATCTAGGGTGATTTTTATGGTTTCAACGGCAGACATTTTTTAATGAAGTTTTAAGCTTCTTCGTAAATGTAGTAAATCTAAACACACATCATTTCATCATTAGAAAAAAATATTGTAAATCGGTCAGTGCTTGCTGAGTAAAATTTTGCGGGGGTTAGAGTTAATATTCTCAAGCTCATAAAAATTCATGTGTTATGGCCTATTTTAAATAATGACGTATGGAGAAAACATTCAATAGGTAGGTACCTACTTTAACGGAAACGTCTCGTAAATGTATTTATTTATTCATTTCTATTCTCTTACCCACAGTTTACATAAATTGTAATAATCAGTATCTATATGGGTTGTATACACATGTAAATTAAAGCAATAAAGAGTAGATGAAAAAGGAAGATTAATGCTGCAATGTTTAATTCTGAACGAAAACCCGTACGTTAATGGCAATGAAGAAAAATAACTATCAATAATGTAATCCAAATCTATGTAAGTAAACACATAAATAACTATAATTGTGTTCCACGACAAATTATTAACAACAAAATAATTGAGAAACGAATAGCCGAGATATGCAAATCGCAGGCAAAATAATAACGTCAATGGATAAGAATTTTTAAATTATTTATTTGAGCAATGTCAATCTGCAGTCAGAATAAAACTTTTTATTTTCGGTTCGATCGACGACAGACTGAAAAACAGAAAACTCGAAATTGGAATTATTCATCATTGGATTTACCATTTCATTTCCCATCGGGAATGTTAAGCCTCCCATTGGAGCATAGATCTACAGAGCAATAGTGGAGCCAAAAGCAAACAAGATTACAAAGATAAAGGCTGGTGGAAAAACAAAGGGGAACCTACCCCAACTGTTGGACTTATTGCCGTCCATTGTAAACATCCCACGGTGAAGAGACTCACAAGGGCTACCCAAAACGCTCGAAAAGAGTAATATGCCTTACATATTATAATATAAAACAATGTGAATTCACAAATTATTCCACGAGGGAGGGCTCTATCTACGTATTTTGAAATATAAACAGTCCGAAGGGGTTAAAAATTAGCGTAGGTATGACCTACTTACCTACTGAATTACTGAAATATAATTATTGTTTGAATCCATTTGAAATATCACACCGATTTGATTATACTTCGGAATCGGAAATAGACTTTATATTGTTTAATTGCTAACCGAGTTGCTATTCAAACAAACGATTTTAATTACGAAACCAATCAAAGCTCATTGTAAATGTTGATTAATCCAGCAGGTGTTGGATGTCTGAATCGAGCATCGGCCAGGTATTACAACGTTCAGATCATGTAATGAAATAATACATTGAATTCAAAGAAGTACAGATTAGAGCTATTAATCTAGGATTAAAGACAAAAAGAAACTTTGGGATTACGTAAGTATCAATATAATGAATTCCTATCATTGACTAAGTAAGACTTACATCAATGATTCCGATGCAAAAAATATTTACTGTGAGAAACAAACCATTTGAGACACAAGCAAAACACTGCTTTAGCAAACTCTTGTACATACTTGTATTAAAATTTGATTTGCGAACAGAGCGTGACAATAGTTCCCGCCTAACAAGCTAGTTGGAATTTTTGTTTGCAGATGACATAAGGATGAAATTCTCAGTTACAAATTCGTTGTGTGCCGCCTGTGTTAATTCGTGCAAATTCCAACTATCTTGCTAGGCGGGGACTATTGTCACGCTCTATTTACGAACAGAGCGTGACAATAGTCCCCGCCTATCAAGCTAGTTGGAATTTTTGTTTGCAGATGGCATAAGTATGAAATTCTCAGTTAAAAATTCATTGTGTGTTAATTCGTGCAAAAAAACATCGCCAAAACGCATGTTTTATTTTATTTTATGAAACTCTAGCACAAATATTATAATGTTTTCCGATTATTTTCTAAAGAACTTAACTTATCACAATATACAATAAAATTACACTTAAAAAGAGATAAGTAAGTAGGAGATTTTTAACCTGAAAGTATTTTTTAAAGGTCTGATACTTTATTTTTTTCTAAGCTTAGAAAATAAAAATAAAAACTCAACGCCAAGATGTGATTTTTCTAAAAGCAGTATATAATTAAAGCAACTATAATGTTTCTAAGCGATCTTATTTTCAATCCAAAAGCATATGATTTTACAAGTTTTTGCATTGCTTCGCATTGCATCAAAAAAATAGAAAAGATTCTAATCCAGTCAACTAAATTGTTACTTACATTAACTTACTACCTAGGTACCTCTTAACACACTGTTCACACGCGGACAGAGACTTAAAATTAACTAAACGATTTGGTTGCCACTTTTCACTGTCCTTGCTACTGGCTGCTTGTGACAGCCAACATAGTATACTCTGACGTCATGATATGTTGACAATATTTTGTTGTGAGAGTAATTTCTAGGCCAACGCATCTACATATAGTTAGCAAATACTACCATAAGCTTTAAAACATTTTCAAAAAAATAAATTAAATTTCTATTTTTCGACAGTTCAGTATCAACGTTTGTTCTATATTTGGCGAAAAGAGGAATCAAATATACTTTCTACGTGAAGATATTTATATAATAATTGTGGACTTATTTCTTTTTTCAAGCATTAAATCAGTTTTGGCGGTTTTTTCAGTGAAATATTCATATCAAGGAATGATGAAATAAATATACACTAGAATTCGAAATTGCTAGTTCATTAAATTAAATATAACAGTTTATATGACGATTATTGAAGGATATGAGAATTTAGATTTAGTAAGGTCAGGTCAGGACCATGAAGTCATATTATAATACGCTGTATATTATATTTTCCACCCACGCCGATACACCTCACGATTATCCCAATATAAACAAATAGGTCAACAAAAGCTATGCATAATATTCCAACTCAAACAATCATTATTTGCGTTATACAATATCTTAATACGAATTGAAGCCACTCAAAATCAAAGCGGATTTACATAATAAGATCATGTATTTTGCTGATCGCTAGGGCCATACTCTAACTGGCAGATAGTCAAATTTGTAAGGCATCTAATTTAACAACGTAGCGGAATCCTGTCTTTCTAGTATTATATGTAAGGCATCTAATTCAACAACGTAGCTGGAATCCTGTCTTTCTAGTATTATATGTAGGGCATCTAATTCAACAACGTAGCTGGAATCCTGCTTTTTAGTATTAAATTTAAGGCATTTAATTCAACAACGTAGCTGGAATCCTTTCTTTCTAGCATTATAGGGTTTAATAGAGCCCATTAATACTATTATACTATAAAAAGACAAAATAGTTTATTCAATAGGGTTAGTATTTTGTGATACAAATGATGAAAAAATTGTTTCAGTATGACAGAACATCCTGTATAACTGTGGTTATTATTAAAAAAATGGATATTACGAAAATATGGTTATCAGCTTCATCATTCAATATTAATGCGTATATTGCAACCAAAAAACATACGCATCATACATACTCTCAATATCGTAGTAGAAATTTTATTTACATACGACAAGTTTGTGTTCCAACTTAAATCGGTCGTTTAACTAAACATTTACAACTTTACCGTTTGCTAAATTAAATAATTTAAAAAAAATCACAAGTTAAATACTTTTATTATCAAAGCATTTGTGGTAATATTATAGTTTGCGTGTTTAGCAAAAATCGGAAATATTATTGGTTATGGAGGAATTCAATTTAAAACCTATAGCTTATCCAATATTATCTGTGACGTCTGCGAGATCGTGACCCCAATATTTGAGCGAATACCTACTATCCCACTCGAGATCACACAGCAAGCTCGTAAAATATATATTTCAATCTGCCAAGCCTATAAAAATATCCCTAAAAGCTCTCATCTCTTCTGTTATCCGGATAAATAGTGCGTACAATTTTTTTTTCAAACATACACAATGTATCACGTGGGTTCAAGGTAAATATCTCAATGTATTCAAATATATATGTACAGGGCCTCGATTCTTGATGAAGTCATTCCACTCGAACAACGAGTGGTTCGACCCACGACTGTTTCGAGTGGAATGACTTTTGACGTTTGGCTTATGTAAGTATGTACCGTCGACGAGACTCAAGAATAAAAGTGTCGACCAATGTATGTATTTTCGACGGCGATTGCAAGCGGCGCGGAATGGAGAATCGAGTCCCTGGTTCGATATGATTTGAATTTTTTACGGCCAACAGTATTATCGTGATTAATTTTTTGGAATAATTTCATAATTGATAATTCCCGCTTCGCGGTTCCTCCTTATTTCGCCAATGTTTCGGACAGCGGTACATTGTCATCATCATATGTCTCACTGTAACGCTGTTCGAAACGTTGGCTAAATAAGGAGTTAGCGCAACATGGCATAGTAACCCAAAAATGTATCACGATTTGTACTGGTTCATAGTTATATTATAAAACCTAACCTAACGTACATAAATAAGGTTGAACGTAACAAAATAATTATAAAAATATATAACGCTCGTTTCACGTTCGACCAGGCGAGCATGAATCTTAAAGCCGACCATTTGGTAAATGGATAAAGTTGAACCAGCTGTATTAATAAGGTTGAATAGCCATTAAAAGTTCTTGTTATTTTGAGTTTAGATTGACAATGACTATTAAACCAGGACAGTAGAAGAGAAACGCTTAATATTTAATACCCATCTAACGAGAAGGCCATAACAATACGTTTCGATCCAAGGCCTCTGTCTTCCTTTGTGGAGACGTTTCCAAAAGAAATCTTCCAAAAGCTGCTTTTGTTATAAAGACTATAGACAATGGATCCCGGGGGATTATAAGGCATCTCGCTGCAAAGCAGGGAAACCCTTCCACTGCACCACAATGAAGATTTATACTGACAATGCAACATTTATAGAAACAAATTATAGTGAGATTACTTTATCGCTTTGGCGCCAACAAATTTCCATTAGATAGTAGCCAGCTTGTCTTTCCTAGGAGCAGGGGAATAGTAAACCGAGAAGATGAAAATCAATGGTTTGCACGAAATCAGCTGAAGAATTACGAACCATTTGTCTTTAACTTTTTACCTACTTACTGAACACAAATTTACGGAGAACTCAAATCAAAAAATAAGGGTACGTAAGTTCGTTCTTAAGGGCTAATTTCGGGCCCTCCTCAGTAATAAATTCGAATTTATAAACTTGGGTAAAAATCGATAATCCTACCCGACAAACCAATAAAATTGAGAAAGGGAAGAAGAAACACGCGGGGTCTAAAAAAGGTCAATAACTCAATATGTCTAAAGCAGTCTACACCATAGGAATTTTACATAAGCCACATCAATCATCTGAGGGATTTACCCCAGAGATGTCGCTTTCGTCGTTTCGGTAGGGGAGGGGAAGGAAATGGGGGCGTGACGCTGTCATCGTGTCCGACACGTTTTATCAACCCTTTCAAAAAAAGAACGTGCCAAGTTATTTTCGAATTTTTATTTGAAAGCGTGTTTATTTCAGAAAACTCCATTGAAAGATGGGAAAAATTTACAGTGAGAGATATTACGATTATTTAAACTGACTTTCGGGACGGGAATTCTTTTTAAGTTCTAATCGATCATTTTTTTCTCTCTGGGATTGTTTAATTTATATTACTCGTTTAAAATCATATTTAGCTCACAGGGAGTGTCTTAACTTGATCCGGACAGGTATTTAAAACCCTCCGTTCATCCGAATACTAAACCTACTTATAAATTGAAAATATCGTGTAACCACGGTGTGCAAAAAAGAATCGAAACATTATTTATCGGAAATTTAACGATTTTAAACAGAGATATTATACGAAATTTTGCCAAAAGCTTGGCGGTACCCATGGAACTAGTATCCATACTCTTTGGCGGTACCCATGGAATACTCTTACCAAACTTATCTAAGCGGAAAGCATACACAAGATCCCGATTTGCGGTCAATACACAGGCCGACTACCAGTGACCATCAACTAAGGCCCTTCGTACACAGAGATATTTACAAGCTACCTAACTGTGTCGCATTCACAAGTAGCCTACTCATACGCTACTCTAAGCTTATTTCCGTACACGGCGCTACCCGAATTATACTGAGCTCGATCATTTTTCAAGTAGTAAGAATTAATACAATGTCAAGCGACGAAGACAGAATATTTTTTTCTTTATGTAATTATTAATTAAAGCATAAAAACAATATCAGAGAAAATTTTGGGTTCACCCATAAAACGAAATAAATTTTAATTGTAAAGCGTTCTCCGTCGCCAAGGCACAACATGAAAATGATTTCAAATTGATATTTCTTTCCAACATTCCAATATTCCGACAAAAATAAATATAAATTAAAATAGTGGAATTTCAGTATTCGTCCACAGGAAATTCAGTATTGTTACGATTTTAGAACACTCAATATTACACACTAGGGACGGGTTGTTTCGGAGTATTTGAACAATTCATCAAATTTCAACGTTCATTTCTGGGATCTGTGAAAGTCCAATTCAAGTTCTGTTATTATATCATTGTAGGCTAGTTGCTTGATAGAGCTGAAATAAAAACAGAACTTGAAAAAATCTTTCACAGAACTTGAAAATTAACGTTGAAATCTGATGAATTGTTCAAATACTCCGAAACAACCCGTCCTAACTGTATTCAAACCGAAATAAAACTCGATAAATATATTTATCACATTATTGCCTTTTACAGAACACACGAATCAATTATTGCACTATTCTTATTATTAACATTGGGCAATATGAACCAAACACAAGCATTATCTCCATCTACTTTCATCAAACAACATAAATTACCATATTATTATTGTTTAATCTTCCTCTTTGCAATTGTAACTATATGCCTGGTACTCAATGATCTTAAGATACATAATAAATATCAAATAAAATGGTTTTAAACGTATATACTAAAACGCATATACTAAACGCATAACGCATATACTAAATGGTTGATTGGCTTAGGTAGGGAGGAGTCTGAAAAACTATTATATAATGTCATTTAAAACTATACATATTTACCTATGTCATATTTAGTAAAAACTTAATATAAGACTGAAAAACTATTATATAATGTCACTTAATACATGTTTAACTATTAATGTCACTTTTAGTAAAAACTTAATATATTACAAAAAAACTATTATATAATGTCACTTAAAACTATACATGTTTACCTATTAATGTTAAATTTAGTAAAAATTTAATAAAAGTAAGCTTAATTTTAAGAAAAGAGTAAAAATTAAATTATATTTGGCATTTCACAAACATTTGGTTCCTTAGAACAGGCAATCTGCCTAGCTAGGAACTAAATTCGACCTAACAAAACGTAATAACACTTGTACCTACTCATTTTAAATATATGCTCTCATAATGCTATGTTATTACTGTTATGTCTGCTTTAAATGTATCTAATGTAAAAATAAATAAATAAAAAAATAAAACATCAATCCATGTCTTCTCCACGACATTCCTGTAACTGACATCAGATCCGCAGTCGACGTGTGGCGTCGTATACGAAAACTACATAGTAATAATATTCACGAGCGTCGCTTATGCTACGCGCACAAAACTCTAGTCGCGTATCTCCTTTTACGAATGACCTAACGTTTTCTGGCGCATGAATATCCCCTACACATCCCCACTGAAAAACACCGAGAGATATTTTCAAGCAAGCATTCCAATAAAAAAATCAAAGTAATTTTTTTTAATAGTGCGAGAAAACGCCAATTAAGCTCAATAGTGCAAGTCTGGTTCAATTAGCTAACGGGTCTATGTGGCAGTTCTTAAAAGAGTAAATGACTACTCTCGCTATACGCTTATATTCTGTTTATTTATCTATTTCTAATCATCGTTATATCAATTATGCTAGTCTGGTTCAATTAGCTAACGGGTCTGTGTGCTAGTTCATAAAAAGTAAGTGACTATTCTCGCTATACGCGTATATTCTGTTTTATTTATCTATTTCGAAGCATCGCTAAGTCAATTATGCTAGTCTGGTTCAATTAGATAACGGGTCTATGTAGCAGTTCTTAAAAAAGTAAGTGATTATTCTCGCTATACGCGTATATTCTGTTTAATTTACTTATTTCAGAGCATCGCTATGTCAAGAGTGCTAGTCTGGTTCAATTAGCTGACGCGTTTTAATTTATGGCGAATTACAAATTCTTAAGATCGACGAATTGATTGTAGCGTGTGGTAAGCGCCATTGAGGCGACATTAACAAAAAACGGTGCTATGTAATTTATGCAAATAAATTTACTTTACAATTCTTTGTTATAAAAATTCTATAGCAAAAAGGCTAGTGAAAAGAAGCAAAAAAAATCGGTTCCATGACAAAATACAACATAGAAGAAAGGTCAAGAAAAAGATAATAAAAAACAACAACAAACTCAACCCTACCCATTATTTCATCGTGTTCAATTTTATCCAGACACCAAAAAAATCAATCATTCTGAATTCGACGTGGAACAAGAGCTTATGAAAGCTGTAATAAAATTTTGTTGAATTTTTTCTTGCTTTTAAATTTCTGAGTGAGCTCCCGGCGAGAAATATCACGGACCGCCAATGGAAATGATATGACATAATTTATAATCCAAGAAGAAAATAAACAAATAATTTTTCATGATATTTGAATAGCCCCAGCTCTGACAAGTGATATATTGTTCGCTCCGCAAACAAGGTCAGAACGGGGTGTTTGCGTTGGATAAGGAACTGTGTTGGTAAATAAATCCATACAACACGCTCAGAACTTTTTTACTTTACAATTCGTATCTGTTTACAAAGAATTTCTGAAAGGTAGCACCATCACCTACCTCCATATACAAACTCTGTTGTTTAACAGAATTTGAACAATTCATCAAATTTTAAAGTTGACATTCAAGTTCCGTGAAAGTCCTATTAAAGTATTGTTACTATCCAAGTACTGCGAAACAACCGGTTCACGATGAAATGTTAACGGAACTTCAATGCACTCTGATGAATTGTTCAAATTCTATGAAAATATCCGTCCTTAGACACTGACGCCAAGATGGCTGCTGTTCTCATTCAAACAAAATTTCTTTTATGATGGGTGTTTATTTATTTACTAAAGATCTTATATTTAATAATCCTTCCCCATATATAAAACGAATAGAAAAATTTAATGATTATAATCAAGAATAAAAATCTGGCTGAAAGTGATCAATGAAAAAACATTAAAAACGACATAAAAAACAAAAAAAAAAGAAATGAATAACTTTAGACCACCTCAGCACAGGTCAGTCTAGCATAGTGAGGAATAAAATTTAGTATAATGAAATACAGCAGCATAAAACGAAAAGTCATTAAAATAATTGTAAGTAGGTAGGTACAATGATTATTTTTTGTAATTAAAAATAAAATGTACGAATTCTAAATAAATATATGTCCTGCCAGAAACGCTGTCATATGGCCATTGTCCACGTGTAAGCATTTAAAAAATAATGTACAGGTCTAATTCAGTGATTTCCGACGGGGGGGGACTGGGGGGCGGTGGAGGCCTCGAGAGCAAAAGGGGGCAGTAAAATGCTACAAAGAGGCGGTGAAGGGGTGAAATGGTGGCCAGAGGAATTTAATTTCTTAATCAATAAGTCGTAGGTACACCATTGCAAGAATCCTACTTCTCAATTAGTATTGAACAGTATTTTTTGTTATTTTAACAATATGTTGCTAAAAAAAACTTTTAAAATTTAGAAAGTAACATTTCCAAGTTCCAATAATTTATTTATTTAATATCAACGGAATAAATATACCATATACAATGAAAGTATAAAATTAACAGAAACTCTATATGGATTAAAAGTAAGAGATGAAATTCCTCTTGTACCCAGTACCCACATATCAGTTAAATAGATCCGCTACATCTGCATATCTATTAAACTTCATGTAATCTAGGTACAAGCGAGTGTTTGAAATGCTCAGTCCTGTCCTGTTATTGTTACAATTAAACATGATTTTGGAACGAATTATTCCCGTGGGTATATGTAATTCATTCAGGTTAAATAAATCCGGGCTGCCTTCACTACCATTCACAATTTTTAACATAAATATTAATAATAATCTAATCTAATATATATTATAAAAAGAAACACGTGTTTCCTTACCCGCCTAATTTGCTTTACAACCAGCCACTGCTACCCACCGGTGGTTATGGTGGTAGATAGCCCTTGGTGTCACATCAAAAGTAAGAGAGTTTGGTGGGGGTGGCTGAGCGTGGGAGGGAGTGGGTGACAAAAGTGTGCTTTGTTATGGGAAGGCCGCGAATGCTTCAGATTATTTCAGAATGGGCCTGCCGACTATGCCGGTGAGTCTGGAAGGTTCCAGAAAGTTCATAAAGGTTCTCGAATGCTCTAGAAGGAGAAAGTTCAAGAAGGTTTTATAAGGTTCCAAACAGAGTGGCGGAGGGTGTCAGTAAGTCTAGAAGGTTCTGGAAAGTTCGAGAATGCTCTTGAAAGTTCTGGAAGGAGCCACAACAACGCGTGGTGGGGTAGAGCTAGTAGAACATCAATAATAATCTCCGAATGTTAAAAATCCACCCACTTTATCCACCATCGTTAGAAGTGGAAAATGTGGCTTGTGCTTTGATGGAGGACTAAACCATTAGATAATCGAACCCGCAATGCCCGAGTGGGACCCAATAACTACCATGCAACCAAACGGTTGGTCATCTTATTTCAAATATGTAGTTCTCCATTAAAAAATGTTTCTCCTGGGCTATTTATATCTAGAAATTAAATTTGAGAACTTAGAAACATTATTTTTGCTTTCCCAGCATTTGGTTCCCTCAGTAAATGCCAAAGTAAAGCAAAATGAGCTCACAAAAAGCCGATATTTTTTTCATTGAAGCAAATCGCCAAAGATAAGAATTATACCCGACATAAAACGAAGTTACACAAAATAAATACGAAAAAATAAACAATATTTCACCCAGCAACAATATTAATCGAAATATAACCCATTTTTGCTTTAACATTGCGAAATTTCTCATCTTATACCCAATTTAGGTTTATTATGGGAATTCGGGCCAAACCAATTTGAACACCATCTTGTTAAAACTGCCAAGCGGGAAATTGTCTTGCGATTGATCAAGAAATCAATATTTTTTTAAAACAAATTTAATATTTTTTCTATGATCTGGGGACTAGTGACAAGATTGTGGTTAGTTAGTTACCAAATAAACTAACAAAAAATACTGAAAAACTTGGCTAATCACGTTTTAACTATTCACATAATAAATCATAATTTCAATTAAGGGGGCAGGTTTGGTTACCGCCGCCCCGGGAACTATTTATCGGATAACCAACACCTATGCCATAGGTCACCCCAGGTGGTTTACTTCCTTTGGTGATTTAGCAGGAGTGCCCGGGTTCATCGGTTGCACCGCAGTGGGAGGGATATGTTTATATGTCTTTCACTCCTGGAGACACTGATACTTAGATTCCTACCCAATCTCATACTTTTTAACTTTCAAGATCTTCCTCTCTTTACTTTCCTTAAACAAGAGCCTCCACACAGCATCCCAAAAGATTATGTGTGGGGTTAAAGTAAAAAACATGTGGGCTTATTATTAGTTATCATTATTAGGTAACTGTCTACTGATATCAAATATTGATGGCAACGGGTGAAATTTCTACCGCGTATTAGGTACATATTTATTAGCAGTAATGATATTATTATCATCCGATTTTGAATTCTGATTATGCACTATCAAAGGATTCTCAGCTCAATCAATTGATACAATTTACATAGAGTCTTGTTCGCCACGCTTTTGATTACAAATACTATTATCGTATAGCTGGAAAATCTATCCTGCTGATGCCATCGAAGGTTATTGCTACATTAGGTGAGAGGGTTGAATAATCACCGGCATTTGGGTATAACATATTGTAATTTATTTGCATACAATGAATGTCGGTAATAAATGTATAAACTAGGGGCATTAATGAATTATCTCCAACCTTATTAGAAAGTTAATGGCTTTTATGAAAATCGAATTGGTTCTCGGAAGACCATTATTGGATTAGAAGTACTGAATCAAGAAACTCGAGAGGCCATAAACTCGAGAGACCCGACTAGAGGAATATGTAGAAACTCTACAAGGTAATACCGAAACTGAACTAGACTGTACCGAAATTAGGTTAAGTCATACCGAATCTCGACTAGACCCATAGATGTATTCTATTAGTAGGCTATTATGAAATTGGACTATGCTATACCGAAATTCGGATAGGCCATAGCGAAACTCAAACTGGTTTCATGAAAATTCGACGTAGCTACTCAGACAAGTTGAAATAATATTAAAATATCTGAATTTTATTACTTAACTAGTAGACCCCGCAATGCTTCGCTATTGTTAATGTCTTTCTCGGGCGTCTTCGACTTCCACTACAATGTTGTATACTACAATGTTACTGTTAAAAAACTACATCACATTGACGTTAATTCAACTCCGTAATTCGTTCCAGTGCAGAGACATTGCGTTAAGGCGATGCCATACGTAGTAATGCAAAATCATGTGTTTTTGGTTTGAAAATTTGGTGGCCTAGAAATGTTTCAGATACTTTAATTAAATAATACGAGTAGAATACATCTTGGCCTTTGAAATCATCGAGTATTTTTTATATAAGTCTTTTTATAAGCCCAGAAAAAAAATAATGTATAGGCCTATGAAAACTGCTTTAAAGTTCAAAATCTCCTACTTACGAACCAATTTTCGGTTATGATTTTATTGTATAATGTGGCAAATTAAGTTATTTATAAAATGATAGGAAAAAAATTAAACATTTATGCCTAAGGGGCCGTTCAAGTATTATGTAAGCACTATAGGGGGGCAGGGGGGTCTTTGCTTTGCTTAATTTTGATGACATGGGGGGGTGGGGGGTCGAGATAGTGATTACGTCAGCACTGCTCAGCAGTAGTTATTTTTTTTTACACATTGGCAACCCACACATTGTCTATGTTTGAAAACCGAATACTTGTTCGGGGATTCCCACAAATAATTAATACATTTAGGTACTCGCTTAAAAAACAGAATACATTAACAGAAAAATGCATATAGGTACCAATTTTTACGTAAGCATGGAAGGGGGGGGGGGTAAGAGCTTTGCTTACTTTTGGTGACAAGGGGGAAGAGGGGGTAAATAATTGTAATAAATCTGCTTACGTAATACTTGAACGGCCCCTAAACATGCACAAAATGAAATAAAAGGCACTTTTTGGCCATGTTTTTTTTCTTGCATAAATCAAAACAGGCGGATGGTGTTAAGCGGGAATTTAAACCTTATCGCCATCTACGTAAGGATTGTTATTGATAGCGGCTCAATTTAAAATATTACACGACGTATTGCATCGCCTTAGTATTCCTCGTACGTCCACGAAATCTTCTACCATTCAAACTAAACACTCCTGGTATTAAAAGAAAAAACTTTGAAAGTCTCCGTTATATAAAAGACTTATTTTACCTTATCTCAAGTCAAAATATGTATTGTTCAAAATTCTCTACATTTTTCATATGCTATTCACAAGCGATTTCAAATAATCAGTGTTTTTTGGTGTTGATTGCAGCCTGCTGTACCTTCACAGGCAGGGGGTAATTAATAATCATATTTGGCTAATTTATATAGCGCCGTTTTCGTGAGAAATCACCTCAAGGGCGCTGTACAAATATATTTCTTAAATAGTTAACTACTGACTTAAAACTAGAGGCTTACGTCTGAGACATATCTAGTGACTTACGAGTACGACAAAGGCCTATAACCACTATCTTAATAAAATATATTTACATTTACAAATGTAGAAACTTATAACTAAAATTAACATTAACAATCTAATTTTACAAGCGCCAGAAGAAGGAGGAATTTATATTATATTAGGTTGTTTTTAAAATTACTTTTTATTATTAGCTGGAGCAAATATTTCATATAATTGTATGAAATATTCTGTTGGAATCAGATTTTGAATAATTCGAAAACATTGCGCCTCCATTGCCTGTAAAGTAGTAGGTACTCTGCCATTACCCCTTCAGTTCAGCCCTATTAGAGCCAGTTCACTCGGCCGGCTATGCATCGAAGCAGTCAGTAGTCCCGGTGAGTAGCAGTCTAAAACGTAGCACTGAATCAAAGCATACTTTTTATCTTCTGCGTCCCCATCTCTTTCATGTCCTGTATTTATAAATGTATACCTATTTCTGTAGCGGGCCTCAATGGCCATTCTCCAAATTTACGACGATAGTTTATCCAATAAACTTAGGAGTGGAATTCCAACCCTTGCTCCCGTAATATCCACTATCCTGTGGTATAAACTACCTTTTGTCCTGAAACAGTGCCTATAATACAGGGAGTTTCATTTTGTTTCCAGTGTTTTCTGGGGTTTATTCTTAAACTCACATTTTGTACTACTATACAGTGTATTTTATCAAACAAGCAGCACTACAAGTTTGTCGAATTTTGGCTCAAGGAAGAGGGAATGCATCAAGATAAAATGCTCCAAAACCAAATAAAATGAGAATGCTAACGTGGAAATCTTAAATTATACCAGGAAGTTTAAAATATCAAATTAAAATGACTAATAGGTTTGATGCTGATTTGGGCAATACAAGCAATACAAAATATGGAAGATTGAATGCCGTAGTCAGTAGTGGGGAGTTGTCATTGGCTGTGGGGAAAGTATTTTACATAGTTTTGGGAACGACCATGAGGCATCAGGAGAACATCGAATTGCCTAATGGAGGAAGGACAAACAGACCGAAAGCAGTAGAAATGAGTTTTCTGAGGAATAGACAAAACCATGTAGGTGTGACCGAACTGTAAAAAACGAGATCCGAAATTAAAGCAAGAGTAAGACTAAATCGAATAAGATTCAGAAAGTAATTAAGAATTGCAATAAATAAATTCCATGGCAACTCAGGACCGTGGCAATTCACCACACTTTTAAAAAGTGGCAAGTAATTAAAAGCGATGAAAAAGGGCCTATAAACCTAAACTAACATAACCTATTGAAGTTAGTTTTTTTTTCATCACTCGTGAATTTATATAACTTTTCAAGAGTGTGTTAAAGTTTGTTGAATTGCTAATGTCCTGAGTTGTCCGGTTACCGTAATAAAATAGGACCTAAGTACCGATTTTTTTTTGTTGAGCATTAGAAAATGGTCTACGTGTCTACGCCAATAACCCAAATCGAGTCCTTAGTACCAGAAAAAAATAATTGCAATATCTAGTCGAGGTCATTATACAGAATATTTAAAGACCTTAGAAAGTTCCCATTACCACAAATTAATGCGATTCAACACAACAGTGCACATTTCATTCAAATAGGCTGAATGCGGCGAGACTGAGTCCGACACGCTCCTGATACAAAGTAAGCAGTTTTAACAAGTTAAAATAAAAGATAAAAACACGAGGGAATAATACCGTTCATTAAATCCCTGTATCTTCTGTTTCATTTTACGGTGCGTATTGGATTTAATTTTACTATAGACCTTCAAATATATTTACAGTGTAAGCAATTACAGTGGATGGACGATGAAAAGCTAGTAAGAAAAAGGAAGATTATTCTAATAAGTAGATGGAAAAATTAGAGAAGTCGACGTCCTAGGAAGACTTCAATTTGGGAGGCGGATTTGGGTACGGCCGCCGCAAGAACCATTTATTGGATAACCAACACCTCTGCCATAGGTCACCCCAAGTGGTTGGCTACGTTTAGTGATTTAGCAGGGGTGCCCGGGTTCATCGGGGGAGATGTGTTCAGGATGCGTGGCGTGCGCCGGATCGAGAGAGGATAGTTTGGGACCCTTTGACCTCTCCGACTGGTCTCTCGACCCATTGCCTTGCGCCGCAGTGGGAGGGATATATTTATTCGTCGGTCACTCCTGAATACACTGATCCCTAGATTCCTACTCACCCCTCATACCTTTTCCATCCCAGAACTTTCCCTCCTTCCTTTCCTTAAAAAAGACACTCCACGCAGCATCCTCAAAGATGACATAGGAAAAAAATTTCCCCCAGGGCCTTCTGTGAGGGGTAAATGTAAAAAAAATCATATTATATTACATAAACATCAAATTTATTATCAAGAGTAGCAAGGATAAGTAAGAATGTACGAAAAGATGCAAGGAATGTTTACCAGGACACGACTGAGTTTCATTGGTTCAGCTTCAGCCCCTGTACACATGCAGCATGATTATTGATTATGATTGGATAATTTGTGAAACATCACATTATCAAGAACATTAAAAAATATATATAATCCTTAAAATATTCATTTAAAACAACAACTAACTAATTTCTCCTGTTTTTCAGTAGTGGAGATGTTACATAAGAAATACTTAGGATTGGTTGTTTCACAGAATTTGAACAATTCATAAAATTTAAACGTTCATTTTCAGGATCTATGAAAGTCCTAATCAAGTTCTGTTGTTATATCATTATAGGCTAGTTGCTTGACAGAACTGAAATAATGACAGAAGTTGAAAAAACATTTCACAGTACTTAAAAATTAACTTTGTAATTTGAATAATTGTTCAAATTCTCTGAAACAACCCGTCCTTAGCTTTCAGATTCAATTAATTCTTTTAAGGTGGGAAATGTAATGTACTTTTCAAATATCTACTATACTTTGTAGTTTTACTTGTCTCACGCCTTAAAACAATCCTATGACTTGGTTGGACCGTAATACAACCGACTACTACATAAAAAACCAAGTTACAGCCTTATCCTAATAATATTTAAACATTTTTATAAGACATCCTAAATGCCCATACGCAGTACAGTAAATAAGTGCCAGTTTTCAGTGGAACACCCCATATTTATGAGGGTTGGTGATTTATTTATTTGTGCGGTCGCTTTAATGGAGGCAATAAAACTATAATATTACTATATATATATTAATATTTTCAATACTTACCTACCCATACATTATCCACAGTCCCCGTACTGCACACGCGTGTGTATTTATAGAGAAAGGCAGACCAAAAGAAGAAAATAAATATGATTAATTCAAATTGTTGGTTTTCGCAACACGCCATATATGAATAATGAACGTAAGTGGAATCTAAACAATAACTCAAAGTATAAATTCTTGTATTTAAAGTGTATGAAGGGTTTACCTTATCGCATATTATATTTTACTACTAACCTAGATATTGATGGTAACCTTATAAATAAAACTTTATATAAGAAATATAATATGTAATAACCTCAAAAATAGAAAAGGACAAACAATAGATAAATGCTGTGATAAAGACAATGGCGTATTTTTGTCTAAATAAGTTGTCAGCAGTGGTCCATTGGTATCACAGGGGGTTATAAAAAGAAGCCACGAGCTTTTTTCCTCTCTACGTGAAGTGAGTCTTAATGTCCAGTTTGTGAGAACAATTACAAGTACTCGTATAGTGATAGTAATTTAGAAGATAATAATATTATAACATTTTTAATGGTATTATTAAAGGTAAATAGATCATTATTTACATGTTTAATTTTTGTGGTAGGTTATTAGAAGACTATGACATAGAATAGATAGATTTTTTTTCTTTTTTTTATAGATTTTTTTTAAATATTAAAATTTTCAACTACCATACTAGGCTAATCCCCATGTTATGGTAGTCATACAAATTATACAATGTGAAAAAAATATATAATAAAATATTCAAAAGTGTTAAAATAATATAATGGTAATTTGTACTTTGAAGTTTCCGGTAATTGTTTGGTTTCGGTTTCCTCCTTATTGTACATTTATGTTTAATGTCCACCTATTATATAATATTTTAATGTTTTTCTGTTTTATATAATACTTTAATTTTAAAGTTCTTATTTTTCGTGCACTGTTATTGTCTTTTATTGTTGTCCTCTACTAAAATAGCACTGTTATTGTTAAATTTTATTCTCTGCTTTTGTGTAAACCGTTTATTCTTTATTTCATATTATGTTATTAATTTTTTTTTTAAAGGAACACAATAGGAATTTTTTTTAAAGTTTATTATAGTTAAGCGCACTTGAAGTGAAACAACACAAAACTGCGCTATATAAATGCTATGTTATTATTATTATTATATAAAGGTATATATATTTTAAGATTAATTTTTTTAAATAGTTTTAGTAAGTCTTTAGAAATTCTTTAAAGAATTCTCTCCCCCTTTCAAATATCCAGCGTTGAACACATAGTAAAAATGAATATGTTATTAGTTGATTTTATATCGATGCTCAGTGCGTTGTATATTTCAGGGGCGATGAACCAGAATTGTCGCTGAGCGAATGTGGTTCTAGTTTTTGGGAGCTCGCATCCCAGGTTTGCTGAAAAGCGGGTGTGTACTTGATGCTGTGGAGCCACCAGCTGGTTATTTTTATACGCATGTGGGATAAGTTTGCCTTAGTGAATAGTTGGTGAATATCTAAGACCCTGATTATAGCAAATAGAAATTTAAATATAATTATCAGTATTAGTTTTGTACTGTAATTATTGCTTAATGACGGATTCAGCACAACCACCCCATCCCATAATACCATATGTTGCAATGGATTGAAAAATGGCAAAATATACACTTCTGCTAAGAAAGCAAAATATATGGCAGAGCCTGCGAAGTCTTTTTACTGTGTTACTGATATGTGCTTCCCAACGTAGTTGGTCACTATGATTATTCCCAAATATTTAACTAAAAAATTAAAATACCCTGGACGCGAATTTTGAAACTACACACTCTACACAGTGCTATAACGCAGACGTGCGTACGAATCGCGTATAAATTCTAATCTAAATAGCACGTCGCTGTTTTTGAAAATATACTGTTTTATTGACCTTGTATGTTTTCTGAGAACCTACGCCTTTGGGTATCCGTAAAATATATTACACCTGTACCATAACCTCAGAAACTATACGCGATTAGTTCCGCGGTCGCGTTGTTACTCGCTACCCCTATCTTTCCTTATAAAGGATGGTCATATATTCTTTTACAACAGCCATATTTCTAAGAAAAAATAATAAAAATCACATCTTTTTCGTAAGCTTTTTATCGCGAATTTAAACGAGAAAAAATGACATCTAAGTAAATTATCTACAATGCTTTATTAAAAACAATAATTTTATACAGAGTTTTCCAATAAGAGGTGTTATTTTGAATAGCCCGCTATTTCGGTAGATGTTACTTTTGAAGCTGTCATTTTTTTACATTTGACAAGTAGAAACTACGCCATTAATAAAAATGGAACGATAAACGCTTCAACAACGCATTGAAATTATTAAAATTCACTTGAGTGAATCAAATGCAAATCATCTTGAGTGATGAGGCCCATTTCCACCTCGGTGGCTTCGTCAACAAGCAAAATTGTCGCATCTGGGGCTCGGAAAACCCAAGAGTTAATGTTGAAAAGCCTCTCTATCCTCAACGTGCGACTGTTTGGTGCGGTTTATGGTCCGGCGGAGTCATTGGAGCTTACTTTTTCGAAAATGAGGCTGGAGCAACAGTTACGGTGAATGGATTGCGCTATCGAGAGATGATTAATGATTTTTTAAGGCCGGAATTGGATGGAATTGATCTGGATAACGTTTAAACCATTGATCTTTTACGATTGAATATCAAAATAACACCTCTTATCGGAAAACCCTGTATTTTCCCTTTTATTAATAGGCACAAAATATGTTCACCACGATATAATCACATACAAATAAAAACATAAAATATATATTTTTTTTTACTGTTATCAACATACGTAGAGATAAATTTTAAATATATTTAAATAAAAATGCAAATGTTCGCTTGTTCAAAATCTCCGTAAGTTTTTGGGAGACATTCGAATACGAGTGTGCTTTTATATACCTATATTATTTATGGATGTCACCTGTGACAGGTAAAAACATGTTTTTTTTAACACAGCGCCATATGTTGAACGTAAAAGCAAAACAGGCTATTGTTTCTCTCTCTCGCAGACAGATTGAGCCACAGCAACGAATGGCGTGGTACAGCTAGTTAATTAAAAAAAATAAAAATATAAATAATTTATTTTCATGTCCATGTGACGATAGATAAGAAATTCTCCCACAATTTCAATAATTTATTTTTGAACATTTAGCAGTAGTTAGGTACCTACTTAAAATTACATCAGTGCATTAATTTTATTCATGTATTCCTATTATTTATCTACAAAGATTTTTCACAAAAACGGCGATATACAATTTATTCAATTATTATTAAATTAAAGAATTATTTTTGGGCTTGGCCATTACAGATTATATGTGATAGCTCACACGAAGCTATTCCTAAGACAGGAGATGAGGTCAGATCAATCGGGGAGCTGTCGCGGAATATCATTATTTGTACGGGATCTGTCACCTTGACACCAATAGGCACTAGGACAGTGGTTTCGGAGCTGGGACAAAACAGTATTGTATTGTCCTCGTGTGATTCCGGCATAATTGATCGGCTGGAAAAAGGCAAAAAAAAATCATTTTTAAGTATCGCTTGGCTAGCAGTTTATGGCATAACATCATCGTCACGCCCACACTTAAAATACATCATCTGTTTGGTGTGACAAGTCTGTATGGAATTGTATGGCGAGCGATAGGATGATAGAGATCACGCACAAAAACCGCTTGATGCGTATACTGCCGTGGAAAATAAAAACACCTTGAAAGATGTCTAAAGGGAGTACTATTAGTGCAAAGGGACTACCATTAATGCAGAGGGACTACCATTAATGTAGAGGCTTACTCTAAAAATCTCAGAATAGTCATTTAGAACCGCAGAAGGGTAATGCTGAACCGAGGAGACCAACCTCCCGCATGACGATGCCAGGCTCCCCCGTCCCCCTATTCACCCGATTTGGCGCTTTCGGACGATCACATTTTCACTAAACTAAAGGGGTTGTTGGGTGGGAAAGGTTTTTCCAATGAACAGGAGGTCGAGGAAGCTGTGAAGAAGTGGCTGAATGAGCTGGCGGCGGAGGTCTATGACAATGGCATATAAAAGCGGTGCCCCGACAACAGGAAAACCTCGATCTCGACGGCGATTACGTTGAAAACTAGTTTAATATATATGCGGTATCCTGTGAAGTTAATTAAAGTTAAGAATTAATAAAAATAATCTTACCCAACCACCAACTACGTATAATGAAATCTCATTATATAAAAATTCAGCTTGCTCATGTTTGTGCTCGAAAAATTGGAAAAGTAGTCGACCGATATTGCTGAAAATTTCAAAGTTTGTTCTTTTTAGTGCCAATCATTGGTATAACATAAAACGCCGTAAGAACGTACGTCTTTTAATGGCACCTACAGCGCCAATCATTAGTATAACATAAAACGCCGTAGGAACGTACGTCTTTTAATAGTACCTACAGCGCCAATCATTAGTATAACATAAAACGCAGTAAGAACGTACGTCTTTAATGGTACCTACAGCGCCAATCATTCGTTTGTAATTTAAATTAAAGTTCAACAAAATGATTTTTATAATATATTTATTCTATATAATATAATATAACTAACACTAACTCAAAGTAAATAAAATAGAACACTATAGCACTAGATATTGCGACATTATTTGCTTTAAAATATTCCGATATTATTTGCCTTTTGATTTTAAAAATAAATAATCAATTTGTTTGAGATTATTGCCTCAAATCAAAAATTAAGTTCTGCATTAAAAAGGACGCAGAACGGTTCCTCTTCAGACTGATTCTAAGATTAGTAACCTTCCTCTATCTCATCCCCTTCCCTTCCCCACAAGCCTTTTAATTCACAACATTCTCCAACACAGCAGATATGCACTTAATAATAAACATAATGCACTTTGTGGCCACAGTGGTTTTATACTATAAAATTTATATATCCTGGTTTTTTCAGTACACTACAGATGTGTCTCACAAAAAACTTTCGAACGAATAGTTCTGATGTGATGAAATTTGCAGTTATTTTTCTGTCGTGAATTTCTTAGACGGTCGCAATGTTTTTTCATGTGTGGTTATGGTTCAGTCAAATACTATTGTTTTCTTATGTCTAGAATTTCTAGGTAAACGCAATTATTTTCGAATCGCAATATCATTTCCTTCATGAGCTACAAGAACTTCGAAAAATTAATAATTATTGTTTTCCATAGACATATGAATATTAGGTAGACCTGCCCTAAGTGATTAAAAGCGTATTATCCCCACTCCCCATACCGGTTCCATTGAGCCGGCTGGGCTCGCGTACGGCCTCAAGTGATATTTGAAAACGTGACGTCATCATTCTTGTGCGAACTATGGTCGAGGCATCATCGGTTCATTTTACGAAATAACACGGCAAAATGTTTACTTGTACTATGAAAACTGGTAAAAATAGATCGAAATAGAGAGCGAAAAAAGAGAATAAACCCAATTGTCGTATTACATTCCATATATAAGCATTATTTTATTTTATTTTAAGCATATTCACATCGTATAATATGAATCAGTTGTTACTATCACATCGAGAAACGTCTGGACGCGAAACACAAAGCTGGTTGGTTGCTGGGAAGTAAATTATGAACATTTATAAAAGTGTCTTAACTAAATACTCTGAAACTAACTACGACTCTGAATATAGAAGCTGCCTTACTTTGCCGAATTTGGACTTCGCAAATTTGTTCATAACGTGGCGAGTAATTTGCGCTCCCATGTAAAAATGTCTATTCATTCAAAGCAGATTTTACTTTTAAGAAGTAAATGGTGATATTATAATGCGAGATGCCTATTTACTGTCAGATTGATTTATTGACGAATCACAGTCATCTTCACTCCCTTCGTTCTTCAACAGTTGATTTTACCCCTCGCCTTTATCTTCTCGTCTATTAATTCCTATGTCTGTGTTGTTTTCCAAAAATTTTTCAATTTATTTTTTTTTGCAAAAAATCTAGAGCTGAACCGGGTGGTATGTACTAGTTTTAGAATAATTCAAAATATATATAAAAATAATTTGCATGTCATTTTTCATCGGTTGACCTTGAATACATTTAAAAAATTTTCGCAATGGAGCATTGAACAAAACACGGTGTGAAGTGTGAAATTTCACACAATGATAGGAAATCCTTGGTGAATGCTTCACAAAGTATTACAAATTAACCATTTTACTGGAATAATTAAAATAATAGGTATCTTCCTATACCTACGCATTATTACTTATGTGTATTGACTTTCTTAACACACATAAGTACGTAGGTACTTAAATTAATAAAATAATACCAGCACCCATAAAATACGATAGTTAAAGTTTCGTCGAATAGCGAATTTAATATTGAATAAAAAAAACTGCAAGAAATTATAGTAAAAACATAGGTAATGAATTTATCAATGGTACCTACTTAACAGAAAAGTTGAAGGACGAATGGTTTACACGACCTTGAGTTAGTGTTAAGGTAAAGGTAAAGGTTGTTTTAGACAAATACGACAGAAAATTCATAAAATAAAAGGGATAGAATTGAAGTTTGTGTATGTAGAAATATTTATTACTAAATCACATTGGTACCTACCTACTTCGAAATTTTAATTTTTATCATAAACATAATTATAGTGCATAATTTTGTAGAAAGTGACAACATAATTAATATTTTAAGAATAGCTTTGAGAGAAAATACGAAATGTATTTTTAAAGAAAGGTGTAAAAAATATATATGTACGACCTTTTGAAAACAAAGTTCTTGAGTTCACTTTGCTGTGAATTTATTTATGCATACTATTGATGAAGGATTAAAATTCTTACCTTAAATTCCTAAGCCGTCAACACACACCTATACAGGGGTCAATCAGCTGAACGTCAAGCCAAACGGGCTTCGAATCACTGCTTCAAAACGATAATACTACCGGTTAGGTATTAAAAGCAACCATACTACTCCACTTGTGTCAACAATAATAAATAGTATATTCTATTCACAGATAAAAAACTTTAAAACATTCCGGGGGACACCAGAGTTTCACCCTGAATACATCTTCATACAAAAACAACGAAACGAATAAGGTAATACTTTGTCAAAGTTTAACACCAAAATTCACGACAAGAGCGAGGTTTACCGCTAACGAAAACACGCACTGACACTGTCAAATCGAGCGAAGGTTTATTGTTTTATGGCGATTTATATTACGGCTTGGCTTGTTTGTCGGGCTGTAACTTGTAACTTTAGACTAGGCGCGGTCTAGGGATATAATTACAACTTTGCAAGGGTCATGTCAGGCATAAAGAGGCTTTGCGTTTGTGTTTTCGAAATATCGGGTGTCCGCAAAAGCGTGGGTGACGTACGAACGCTAGCGGTTATCTGAACCAGCTGTTGGACGACCGCGGCGCCTCTGCCGGCCGGAACTGGAACTATGGACCGGCCCAATCGAAACAACGCTGAATATGGAAGTTACGCAAATTTGAGCTTTATGCGGGGCATTTCCTAGTATACACGCCCACTTTTGAATGTCCGCAGTGATCGGAGGAATTCGGGCGGCATTATGTTTTCAAAATACAAAAAACAATGTCCCTTCCCTTGTCTCTCCCAGCCTGTGCAAATAAAATAATGTTCTGTACACTCTTCATCGCTTATTGTATAGATAATAGTACATACCCGCAACGATTGTTACGATGTTAAGTTCTGGTTTGGCTTTATTGCTATAAATAGAATTCTGGATCTGGTTTGTAAACATCATATTTGCGCAACGCCGCGGCAGAATTCGTTCAAAAATAACAATTCGCATCATCAACATTCTGCGGTTGTAATGCACTTCCTCTGCAAACGGGATTCCTCGAAACGATTGCAATTAATTATCCTTTTATAGAATCAACGAAATATTTATGTTTGTCTTGTCGTTTACCGCAGCGCCGATGTTCCGGTAATATATAACTACAAATTCCTGAAGTTTCATATATTCATTTTATTGCATTTTAAATTTTTCTATATACTTACCTAACTTGTATACTTTATTAGTATTTTATAGTTTTAAAGTTAAGTTATTTAAGGTGAATACTTATTTTATATGGTTGATTTATAACATACATATTTCTCCTTAACACTTTGGGTTTTAAGTTCCAAAAAATATATGTTTTTTTTAAAGATAATATCTTAAGGTACATTTATTTATAATGCCGAAAAGTTAATTTTATGAAATTCCCTCGATAAAAAAAAATCGCAAAGTATGCTCCAAAATTCTCTTTTTTTTTAAGTTATGGGTATGAAAAAAATAACGGTTTTTCTAATGAAACTAAAGCATTTGTCGAGAGATGTTTTACTAAATATTTTGACCATTTTCGCTTAATTATTATATATTCGCGCACTCCCTCTAACATTCGTATTTATATATCTCCCTTTCAAATCATCTTTCAACGCTTAATACGGAGCCTTAATTCTGTAGGAAAAGTTTGTTGTTATTACGTGAAAATTCCATAGCTCGTGATAAACATGACGTTGTGAGCTTAAATAGAAATTAAAAACGAATCTTGCAAATTTATTGCGCCAGAGGTCTTAAAATAATTTTATAAACTTCGCGTTTTTTTTTGCTTTTCATCGGTTCATACGGAATATGAATGAATAATTATTACTGTCCGTATTCAACTCAATTCTTTGAGGAAGCCTATAAAAAATATAATATTTTATTATTTCAACAAAAAATATTGTATTTTCATTAGTACATTTTTATTCTTTTTAACCTTCAAACTTAGATACCAGTATATTTTTTTAATTGCCGTTTTCAAAAGTAAAATAATTATCAAAGTTTTTCAAACCCGCCAAAACGATTGAAATCTGGCGAGGTACGCTTGACGTCATCCGTGCCTCGGTTTTGTCGGTCAACGGCCATTCCCAAACGGGTCGGTATGAAATCAACAACTAATTCCACAATAAATAATTAACAAGAATTCAAACAAACATTAATACTTTGGAAACATTTTGTGGTGACCCGTGCAAAATCGCGCATCACAGGGCGCTTAAGTCTTTTATGTTTTTAATCGTTTTTATAAATGGATTTATTAATTTTACTTATAATTATATTTAATAAGATGTATGTTTTCGGAATCAACGTGTGTTGATCTTTTAGCGTATAATAATTTTCACTAGAATTCATTTGTGTCTTTGTTTTTATATTTTTATTTTCATTTTTTATTTTTAGGATTACGTTGTATTCAGTGGCGGATTAACCCTAAGGCAAAGTAGGCACGTGCCTAGGGGCGCCAGTTACAAAGGGGCGCCGGCAGGCGCCCCTAGAATTAAAAAAAAATATATATATAAACTTAATTTTGTAAGTTAGTATGCACCTGCTTACACAATATAAAAGATTATTTACTTCTGTAGAGATGCAGAGCTTCCAAAGCATACTCGCCTTCTAGATTATTCCTCCATGCCTCCATCGCATGATTTTTTAATAGAAGACCGCTCGCTCGTGGATTCGTTCGCGGGCGTTGCTAGATTGCAGGGCAAAGGGCGCAGCGGGGGCAGGGGCTAAGCGGCCGGCACCGGACTTCCGAACGGATGACGGGGTGACAGTCACACTCATCACTTTCAGCTTGGATGTCGCCGGTTACGCGCGCTTCTATTGATTACGTACTCGCAGCGGTATTTGTGTGAATTAATTAGTACATTGCGTTTTAGTTCATTACCCAAATAATGAGTGAATTGAAGAAGAAACCTAGTGGTGCAGCTTATAAAAGGAAGGCTAAGGAAAAAGAAGAAAAAAATCAAAATATTATAAAGCATACGAAACATACTGAGACATTTTTTTCTAAATTAAAAAGTGATGATTCGGAATTTTCTAACGCAATTCACAGTGCGTCTTCTACCGAGTCTATTCAATGTGAAATTCCTACTAGTTCTAAACAACACGATTTGTCCATGCTGCCTACTCCGTCAGCCGTAGAAGTTGTGAGGCAGTCGCAAAATAGACTGTTTATCGTGGGATGTGACCCAGTCAAGTGGGATATCAATAACGAAACACAAGAATACATTACAATTAATGGATTTAATCAAAATCAAAATGCAGATTTTTCATTGAGTAAGAGAATATATGAAGATAAAATCTCACGTTTTTTAACAAAAACAATGTTTGAAAGAAAGTTGTTAAATAGAGAAAAACTTCCAAGGAAATGGCTTATTTACTCTCCAAGCACAGGTAAAGTTTATTGTGGACCTTGTTTATTATTCGGTGGTGGAACTAGTTTTGGAAAACAAGATGTTGGTTTTAATGATTGGAAGAACGCATCGAATAGATTAGAAAGCCACGAAAACTCATGTGAACATAAAACATGTATTTTGAGCTTGCAACGTAGATCTAACATTGACGGTCGTGTCGATCATGAGCTCGCCACTCAATTTCTAGAAGAGATGACTTATTGGCGTGAAGTTTTAAAACGAGTGGTTGCCACTGTAAAATCTTTAGCATCGCGTGGTTTACCTTTTAGAGGACATGACGAAAAACTTGGCTCTCTTCATAACGGAAATTACTTAATGACGCTGGAACTCATAGCGGAGTTTGATCCGTTTTTAAGTAAACATATTGCTCAATATGGCGGCAAGGGAAAGGGATATACCAATTACTTAAGTTCTACAACGTGTGACGAATTTATTGAATTGATGGCAAACAAAATATTAACACAAATAAAACATGAAATCAAGATATCAAAATATTATTCAATAATATTGGATTCAACACCAGATATTTCCCACATTGACCAATTAACTTTCGTGATCCGATACATTCAAACCGACGGTACGCCCGTTGAACGTTTTCTTAAGTTTATCGCAAATGTCGGTCACAAATCACAAGACATAGCAAATGCTATTATTAAAACATTGGACATGATTGAAATTAATATATTAGACTGTAGAGGCCAGTCGTATGATAATGCCGCAAATATGTCAGGCATTTACAATGGATTACAGGCCAAAATAAAAGAACTATGTCCCCTAGCAGAATATATACCCTGCTCTGCACATTCGCTTAACCTAGTGGGTGAATGTGCCGCTGAATGCGCTCAAGAAGCTTGTTGGTTCTTTGGTCTCCTTCAAGAAATCTACACATTTTTTACAGCTTCAACTCAAAGATGGCAAACTCTACAAGCACAAATAATCCTAGGTAATGATAAAAAAAATAAAACTACTGTCAAAAATCCATCTGACACACGCTGGTCAGCTCGAGCAGATGCTTGCAAAAGTTTGAAAGAGTCATTTCCAGAAATTTGCAATGCTTTAATTGCTATCGAGAGCAATACAGAGCAAAAACGTTCTGTTGTATGTGAAGCTAAAGGCATAAGATTGAAATTAGAACGACTAGAAACTGCTTTCATGATCGTGTTTTGGGGTTTTATTTTAGTTCACATGAATAAAACCAATAAAAAATTACAGTCCGTTGATATTGATATTTGTACAGTTATTCAAATGTATGACAGTCTGATTCTAATAATTTCTTCAGAAAGGGAAAATTTTAATAAATATGATGAGCAAGCCTTAGAATTCGTATTAGTCAGAGAATATGAAAAGGACATCAAGAGGATACGGAAGAGAAAACTCACAGCAGATGAATCTGCCGAAGATATTACTTTTTCATTATCTGGTCGGGAAACATTTAGAGTGACAGTATATTTAGTAATTATAGACAGACTTGTCGTTGAACTTCAAAAGAGACGAGAAGCGTACAGCAATTTTTATACCAAATTTTCGTTTTTAAGCAATTTGGTCAATTTGAACACCGAAGAAGTTCAAAATAGTGGTAGTATGTCACTAACAGTGTCGCCAACGAGGGCGATATATCGCCATTTAGGCTACTCAGAACGAGACAACAGAAACAATTCTCTAGCCACCCCCCCCCCCATGAATTTTTTTTTTCGGGACAATTTTTATTTTCTTGAAATTCTCTAGCCACCCCCCCCCCCCCCCCCCCTCCCACGAAATTTTTATTTTCACGTAAAACCCACCTAACTACAAATTCGGCTACTTTAGGTACTTGTTAAAATTTATAATATGTGGTCGCTAGAGGGGCGCCGATGAGGTGCTTGCCTAGGGCGCTCTCAACAGTTAATCCGCCTCTGGTTGTATTGCTTAAGGTATTTCCGGGTTTTATTAATCAAATTCCCGTGATTACTCTTTTTTGCGTCATCAAAGGGATGGTTAGGTCTTAACTCCAATACTGATGAATTTCACCAACCGGAACAGCGTTCCGGCTCACCCCACATGAATCCGTAAGCAATAACGACATTTTACTTGTATTTCTCCCTTCTTTGGCTTTTGCACTGGAAACTAGGGAACCGGGGACACAGTTGAACAGTGTGCGTATATCTAAATTGAGCAGCCGAAAATCTTTGACAGGAATTCGTTTATATTATGCTGAATGGCTCATCGCTTAAAAAGCCATTAGGCTTCTCCAGAATCGCTTTGATGGTCTGGTTTACGCATGGCTGCTGCTCTGCCTTGCCTAATACCAACTAATACCTCCCACACTTCTTATTACAGGCGAAATTTAATTTCAAGATCAATTAGGCCCTCGAGTGCCGAGCTCAAAAGACCTTTGGGTTTTGAACGGTGAAGCATAACAGATAACAACGTGTTTTTGTCATATCATCGCGGAAAACAAACAATTTTTTCAACATAATATATATTATTAACCCCTCGAACCTAGAAAAAATAATTTCACGTCATGAAAATCTTCACGCTCCACATTCAATTTCAAGTATATTCGCTGTTTTTGAACGTATCTCTAAATGAAATAGGTACTGTTTTCGAATGCAGATGAAACGTTTTGATTTTGCAAACAGACATATTACACAATTAAATATTTTAACTCAAATAATACGGCCAAAGTTTTTTAAATCGCTTACCGATATATTGTTTTATTGTAAACTATATTTATCACTTTAAAGCAGAGGTTCCCAAACTTTTTTGCCCCGTAGACCACTTGCCAATTTTTTTTTCCGTATATGTATAGAATTTTACTAAAACTTTATTTTTTTTATTCACTATTTTTTTTTACTTTATATTTATTGGCGGCATTTATTTTTACTCGGGAGATATTTTCAAGTTGTATTGATATTTCATTGATATTTCGTGCTAATTATTGCTTATAATTATTTGTTATCCTTTATGCTATGCATAAAACCTTGTCTTATAAACATTAGTTTATCATTAAAAAAAAATACAGTGTGTGGCAAGCCTACGCACGACGGAAGTGAAACTTTTAGTATTCTTCTCTCTCTCTCTTTTCATTTCATTCTCTCTTTTTTTCTGTCTATTGACATATTTATAAGTAGCATGTGATAAAAAAAAATTAAAAGTTATAAAAATATGGGATTCGAACCCGGGTCCTGCATAACGAGTGTCTAACGCTCTGCCTCTAGACCGCGAGGAGAGGTATCTCGAGCGACGAGAACCGCGTATACAACGTGTACCTACTCCTCAATTGACTTGTCAAGTGGAAATTTTCGTTTTCAAACACGGAAAATGAATAATATCACATAACGTCTCGTTAACGCTTTATATAGGGTCGAATCGAAGATATATCGGCAGTGTGAAGTCATATCTGTCGTTTTTCAAAATATTTCCGTATATTTTTCCATTTTGGAAAAGATCTATCGTGTTTTAACAGTCTCATACCCGTATGGAGTCTGAATTTGAAAAACATTTCTAAATTTTGAAAAACTCACTTACGGCTGTGTTTTTTATTAAAAAACTGGTCACGCACGTCTGCGAGGGTAATTAGTCGCGTTATCGGCCTTGATTAGTAATTTTAATGATTCAGAATAAAAATAATTAATCAAAATACCGAGCGACTCTACCGGCTCGATTTGTAAGCTATATTTCGACCAAAATATCATATAGGTACCGACCGTTACTTCTAGCCAATTACTCGAGTGAACACCTGCCGGTCTAGAGTCTCACTAAATGGATTTAGACATTTCGGGAGACTCTCGGTTAAAATTAACAAATTTATGTAAATTTTTGCTACATTATTACAAATCGTTGATAACAAAAATTAAAAGTTATAAAAATATGGGATTCGAACCCGGGTCCTGCATAACGAGTGTCGAACACTCTGCCTCTAGACCGCGGCTATTACTTATTCGACCAAAATATCATATAGTCAAAATATCTAAAAGTCGCAGCACGAGAGCATTTTATCACTTTTCCTCGTATTAAAAAAATCACAAAAAGAAAAAAAAAATTAGTTTACGCGGGGATCGAACCTCGGTTCTTCACGAAGAGAGTCGGGCGCTCTGCCTCTAGACCGCGAAGCTGAGTTTGGAGGGTGACCTAAACTAGGTATACATATAATATTAGCTAGGCTCCTATAGCGAAATGATCACGGTTTTTCGTGACGGTCATGAGTCGGTTTTACTCCGGTCCTCGAAATTGCATGACGCGCGTAAAGAAGTTTCACTTCAAAAATATATGTGCATTGTACCTAAATAACAAATATTATCTAACATGAAATAACACGGAGATGGGTATAAATTGTTGAGAATTAAATTATGCTTATTTTTTAGGTACAAATAATTTTACTTGCCAGCTCGTATGAGTATTTTGGATGTTCCACTTGAAAATTGTGATATTAAGTTGACCATGAGAAATAAAATTCCCGTGACAATCTATCATGTTAAGCCACTGTCCTTGTGGTTTGATAATATTTGTCAGAAATTAGGAAAAAAATATTTTTTCGAAACATTTTTTAAATAAGTGCGTACTTACGTAACTGCGTGCGTGTTTTGTTAAATAAATTTCCGTGGAAAATGTTTACGATTTTTAATAATTTTAGCAAAAGAAATGAATTTCTTTTTAATTTTGTGAAATGGTATTTTTTACTCAAAGGATCATACCAATGGATGGAAACGACAGACGTTACAAGATGAAAATAATTGGTTGAAAGCTTTACCCTGGGCATCGGAGTGTACCAGTCGCAAATTTTTAGTGAGACATAAAAAACCTAAATTGGTGAATTAATATACGTCATACATATGATAATATGTGAACATACATCAAATTTCAAAGGTTCTTGTAAAGTGACTGAGAACGTGAACCCTTGATGTTAAAAAAAATAATTAGTAGATCCCTGAATAATATTCACATCAAAGCAATATAAATCAGGCAAGAGTTTTCGTCTCTTTTGCGATTCAACGCAAGCATTCGCTAAGGAAATAGTATTAAAAAAATATATATTCACAAATATTACAAAAGAGTGTAGGTAGGTATTGAAAAAAACAAAACTACGAACACACCGTGAATACATAATATGGAAAGGTGCTAATTATTAACACACCTTACTCTGGCTCGTGCGTGAGTTCAAACGGCTTAATATTATCTAACCTACACGCTGTTCAACCCAGCTTGTATAAGTCCGATAATAGCGCACCACAAGGTCACAATATACATAGGTCCAACACGAAATAAGTTTTCAGACATTCGCCCTTTTGTCGTCAAGGCAGCGCGATACTTTTGCGTCGCAGATTGTGCTGGAAATTCGCCTGAGTCACAATGTGCATTATTTTTAAATTATTTTCTCGCAAATTCACCTAAAAACTTTCTCGTCTGCGTCGTACCTTCTTTTAGGAGGTTCTAACCACTGAACAGAAAATTCATAGAATTCCTCGTTTATAGGGGCGACACATCATGGCTTGGCATATTTCAACATATCGCTCACCATACCCCACCAATGGGAATGTATGGCGAGCGATATACTGAAATAGGCAAAGCCACGAGAATACAGCGTGGTCTGTCACAGGCTTTATTCATTTGAATGTCTATGCATACCCCGATTGCGGGTAAACTTGAAAACATTAATTCTTCTCATTCATAGATGCGGATAATTATTTTCGGAAACACTTTTTTCAATTTACGTTTCAAAATATTTTATTTTATTTATTTAACAGGTTCGCTGCCGGCGACTCCGGTCGGAGCCATTCGGCGTCTGGCACTGGGTGCCGGCGGCTCCGGCCGGAGCCATGAGTAGTATGTCTGCACAAACATCATTTTCCTGCCGGCACTCGCGGCGAATGGTTGTTTCTGTAGCTGGCGTTGTTATTGACAATTGTACCAACATTTTACAGCAATTGGTTTTCAAGAAAAAAAATAGGTTATTGTTGTAAAGGGCCATTTAAAAAAGTAAAGGATAAGTTTGTGTTTTTTAATTTCTTTGTGTCAAAATCTTCTTATAGTCATAATGAGTGAAGATGCTGGACCATCTCGTCCTAAAAAGTCACGTCCCTTACGTAAATCTCTGCAAGTTGAAGACATTGAGAGGGAGTTAGAAAATGAACTTGAGTGCGTCAATGAGTACCACCAAATTTTATAAATATTTTTCTTCATGAGATGTGTATTACTTTCGTTATCTTATTTGATTTGCTACTTGTATTTTAGTTATTATTTGTACAAAAGACAAAAAAAATTGTCTATTTTTGTTTTATCAAAATAATAAGAAGAGAGTAAAAAGAGTGCGACTAAACGGACGAAACCGCCGGCACCTGCTAAGTGATTTTCAACCGTGGCACCGCTTGGCACCTAGGATCAGTTATATTGTGCATAGGCGGCAGCGAACCTGTTAAGGAGAAAACACAGATACAAACAGTAATTAAAATGTAATTTTGTAAAACAATAACTTGAGAATTCGCCTGCATCCTAACTATTTCTCACTGATTGACTAATATTAAGATTGTTTGTTTGCGCCTGTACATTTATGTACGGTTTATGATTATGAATAAATTGTTTTATCCGTAAACAAAATCAATTATTTCTAGAAAGGTATACAAATACAATATTGAATCGGTGATTTAATCCATAGGCCTGTACTGTCATCTACGGTTGAGATTTTATAACGATTTTTTGTTGAACATAGTTGAAGCGCGTAATTTGAATGGATCTACATAGATCTGATTTATTTTCATCGTGATTTTTTAAGGGCTCATATAAGAACTCAAATGGGGGTATGTTGTGAGGCTAAATAACGGGGATGGGAAGCAGATGAGGAAAGGGAAGGTTGGCAAGTATCTCTTTAGCTATTCACTAAGCGTAAGTAAATCAATTTAAAGAAATATTTCGATTCTGAATGGTGATCTTTCTCCAGGGCGGCACTGATAGTATCTATTATGATCTCTAATACCGGTTTGAAAAAAAATGTCGCCGTTCTATATAAGAACTAACGAGTCCTAGAAGGCACGAAATAGATAATATGAATAAATATATCATTTTGAAATCGTTAGTTTTCTTCAGAAACACGCAATCGCCCATAACACACTTCTATCAGTTTACATCTTCAGTGGTTAAAATCTTGCTTCTTGAGTCAGGGTCGAATAAACACCCATTCAACCAAGGCCAAAGGAAGTTATTTTTTAAACATTATAAACAATACAGTTACCTAGTACCTACCTAGTTTTTATGTAATGGTTTTACGTAATTTTTCTTGTAAATTATTATATCTTATAGCAAAATCAAAATTAAATCAACTTTATAATATTTTTCTCTAATTTTTAATTGTGAATACCATACGATAGTCGCCCACACACAGCCCAGAGCCGACAGTACTGAGGCATCTCAATTGGAAAATTTTAGAAAATAAGAGAGCATGAATGATAAGAGGGTGCGAAATTTAGATAAGTGTCTACATACATTACTACGTGGCCATGTGAAGTAGCAAAGTATATTTTGCTACTTTACATGGCAAAAACCATTAAAACGTTTCGATCCTTAGTTCTTCTTCGTAATCGAAACGTTTCGATTCTCACTAAGGAGATACTGAGAGTATTTACAAATCTGGGACAAAGTTCAGTTTGTTTTATTTCAATCGATCTCGGATAAGCCTTAGGCTTTGTTACCTTGGTTACGAAACCCCTTTTGAAAGAAAATCCGTTCATAGATAATGATGTTGACTTTCCTATTCAGTAAAGGTAAAAGTAGGAACCTCAATCTGTATACCTATAATATATATTATTTATGTCGAATTCTCCGCCGATACTAAGTAGATACACCCTTAGATTACCCATCCCTTTCACAATTTATACGTTCCATATATATTGGAATATATGGAGATATTCATTTCAATATAATCGAGTAACTTTATCATCAATTCGAAATATCCAGTCTTGTGCTTAGTCGAATTAATCGAAACATTTATTGAATTGGTGATTCTAATGTTTAGCCACGTGTATACCTGACGCGTACCTAATTTACGTAATTTCGAAAAGATTGAGTATTTTACGACAAATTAGAATTATTAGTCTGGTACTCGGGCGAATTAATGGAAACATTGAAATTTCGAATGAATCCCTCGAATACGACAAGAGCGAGGTATTCTATTTGTGGCGAACCGAGTCTTTTGAAAGACACTGTATTTTTATACATCAAAACCATCGACCTGGTATTTTTAGTCAACCAATAGATGGTATTTATATATTTTTTTATCTAAAGATCCTAAAGTTAGATCGTGTCATTCTGTCTGCACATCTGTAGTTTTTTCAATTATTTTATATCTTTTGTCGGATATTTAATAAAATATAATATTTTATAAAAATTGTTTTTTATCCGACAATTTTTTAACAGAATGTCGTAATACAATGTTCTACGAAAAAATGTGATTTTTGTGCAAAATTTCTCATCATATTATTTTTTTTTGTTGCTGTTATTTATTTAAGGATTGCGTATATTGGTGTATAGGCATATATTCAAATCCGACAGTGATATTTTTGCCAAACGTCATTGAGAAACAGACTTTTGTCTTGTTGTTGACTGCTTATTTCTTTAGGCAAGAAAAGGACAAAACTGTGTGTATACGTTTGATAATACAATTAAATATAAGGATTTTTTTTAATTCCTATAGTTTTACAGTGTGTTCAATTTATTAAATTAAAAATGGAAGTTTTTTAATTTCCCATAAGTTTTCTATCATGAAGTCGAATAAAAGTTTAAAACATGCTGTATGCAAGCAATGCAATCTGCGTTAGAAAGTAATGTTTTGATCTTTGTTTGCGATACGTGTATTTACTTATTATTCGAAATCATTTAAAAAAACTAACTATCACAACCTTTTTTAAATGTTTCCAAATAAAAGAATAGCACTAAAAGATTAATAAAAGAACACAGAGATTACCTGTCATTTACGGCTACTGAATTCCAAAATTCCAATTCCACCCCGTATTAATTTTCCACCTTGCACATACTCCTAATTTAGTTCTTTCGCCCGCCTAGAATACACAATGTACAATCACAATGTACGGCGGGGTGGACTGCGATGCGATGATGTAGCAGACTTGGCGCCGGAGTCCTCCCTAATTTAATGTCAAAATTTAAATTTGTATGAAAAAGGAACAGGGAACATGGCGGCTGTCCGGAAAGATTGATGGCCGGCCGGATGGCGGGAAATGGACGGATTCTGTGGAGGACTGCTAAAATGTCCGGTAAAATAAAGATGGCGGAGTTAAAACATGAGTGATACAAATTTCATCTTGTATTTTTTTATGAAACGATAAGGAGAGATTAAAATAATATGAAACTTTGGGGAAAACTATGAGATAGTGTATAATGGGTGCCTACATAATAGGAAAAAATATTATCACGATAATGTCTTGTCAATCTCTACTATAAGGTGATAATATATTATAGGTAATTTTGTATTTTTAACGTAAATATACAGAGTGTTTGAAGATAAAGTGCGCTATCTTCGGGGAGTGATTCTACACATTTGTACAAGTAAAAAAGAAAAATAAAGTTTTCGAAATTTCAACGTATTAAGGTAGTTTGTCAGTAAATAAGTTCAATTTTTTTTTGAGAAAATAAACATTGGAATTTCTAAAAAAGTTATTCATTATTTTTTACTTCTACCATCATGTAGAATCACCTCCCGAAGTTAGCGCACTTTACCCCCGGACACCTTCTGTTGTGATGTTAATTTTAATGGATAAGATATTAAAGCGAAATTGGTTCACAACGGTTCAAAGTTGTCCAATTTCATTAATGTTACAATTGTGCAAATAAATATTTTCGGTAGAAAAGAAAGAAAATAATGTTATTTTTCGATAAACTCCAACATGCGCTAAAAAAATAAATCACATTTTTTTTAAATATAGTGTTCCGCACGTTAGTAGCATTCCCCTTTCAGCCATTGACATTGATTTTAGCCCGATGCCGGAAAACTGTAACATAATTTCGACACGTAATAAAAGCTTGACGAGCCGAGAACAGCATATTTACATGACAAGAACTATTCCACAGTCAGTCTATAAAAAATATATGGTATATTTATTGGCTACCATAAATACATAAGTTAAATACTAACTTGCTTCAAAAAATATATATTCATAAACGATTTTATGAGTCTTTTTAAGGTCAAAAAGTCTTTTTTGAGGTCAAAACGGCGCTATATAAATCAGCCAAATATTATTATTATTCTAAATAATTAGTATTCGACTACTTAATATTGAATCGTTAGAATGAACAAAAAGACGAAATGTTTCGATTGTTTCAAAGACGATTTTCCTTAAGGGTGCTTGGGGTGGGACTTTAAAAACTTCCCATTCCGAACCATCCTAGAAACGGAGAAAGACGACATTATCGAAGAGACGCTGGTAATGTGAGAGAAAAACAGATTTAGTGCTGAAATAGAAACATTATTAAAAAAAGTATTGTTTACGAACTGTATTGCTGGTGGACAACGGACGAGATAGACATAACGAAATCAAATCATAAAAAATACTAATTTCGGTTTGTCGGTGCGTGAAGTGAAATATTCATACGTAAAATTATTAACTTCAATCAACTCATTTTGGTTGAAATTATCAAAATTGGAACTGATTTTATTGATTCAGACAAGCCATAAACTAGGTAGAATCTGCCTACAAATAATCAGTTTTTTTAATACAACAAATGATAATTCCCAATTTAAAAAGTGATTTTTTCTGTATTTAACAAACTTTTTTCAAGTTTTCATTCGAAAGGTAAATTTCCGATAGTCTCTAATTTGTCAAGAAAAAATATGATTATAAATAAAATTGACAATAGTTGTTTTTGAGAGGCTATCTATCATTCTGAGGCAAATATTTTTAACTTCATAAATCCCTTAACAATTATAATATCCCGTGGTCTGCGTTAGTCATAATATAATGATTATTTAAATTTAAAACAATAACCATACAGAGTACAAACGTTAATTAAATTTGTAGATGCCAAGTATGGGTAAATTTTATATGGGTGTTGATAAGGCAGAGTTTCATCTTTTCGCCAAATAATTTGGTTTATCCTTAAAATCATCATATTTCGAAAATCCGTTATAACATAAGGTTCTAACATTTAGAACTAGACATTAAGGTTAAGCTTTCTAATAGCTCAAAATAATATTTTACACAATAAAACAGAAGAGAAAATATAAATATTGGTAAAATCGCGGCTCCAGAAATATAGAGTTCAATAAAACAAACAGTAAACGTTTTTATTTTCTTCATTCTGAGCCGTAATTTTTAGTACGAAGTGCTTACTTCGTACTAAAATCGGATTTACGTGGTCGATTACAATTGTAACATTTTTTCTTACCTTTTTTATAATTACTTTTATAAAACTGACTTCTTCATTGTGAATTATTAATATAAAAATAATATGAACAAATGATTAAGTAATAACAATAAAGCTCGTGCTGTTATGAAAATACAATCTTTTAAGAATTCGTTGTCGACCAATCTATGAGACAATGGCAATGTCAAATTAATTTTAGGAGATCAATCGTGACTGACGCTCCCACTAATAACAGATTTGGTAACCTGTAAGTGAGCAGAACGGATTAACGCACATTATTTTTAGAGAATTAAATGGACCATACCTTCCACAATTTAATGCTTCGGAATTCGATCACTTAATAGAACTGCAAAATATATTTATTTTTACGTATTGTGGTGAAAAAAGATGATAAAAATATATATATGATGGATTTTACAAAATTATCATTGCGTTTTTTTTTTAATTTAAGAAAGATCTCATTTTCCAGGCATTGGCGGCTACTGACTAGTTTGCGCGAAATCGCCTAAAAAGAACAAAGACGATTGATTTTTTTATTACAATCTGATGCAGTTGTCCAAATATAAACAATTATATCTAAATAGTTTTTGTTTCCCAATACCGAATTCGTTCTATGTCAAATTATCACTATCTAGCTCTAGAACACAAACAGCCATCAACAATCGCAAAAAAAATTTAAACAAAATAAAGTTTTTATATTATGCTGAGAAATTCTTAAATAGTTAATATCAACAATTTATTATAAGCTCGAAATTTTTTGGCTATACCGCCAACCATTTAAGAAAATATATTTTCCGCGCTTAACTGCAAAGAGTCTCGCTATTCCCGAATTTATTTTCAACAGCAATAAATTTCAAAAGACCGGGCCAAAAACACCCACAGACTGTAGCGCTAGTGTTGACATTAAAACACTTTCATTGCGCAGTTACGTAACAGTTTAGTCACTCTTAGTCCAAATATTCGACCTCCATAATTAGATGTTGATTCCGATCAAAAATATAACATGGACACATTAAAAAAAAGTGCCAGCGAATTTTATTCGGTAGTTCCCACATTTAAAATATTATTGAAATTTTTTGACACTTGTCTAAAGTAAAGTTGGATAGAAATATGTTGAAGCCGACGTACAATTATTTATAAAATCTGCTTGAAGAAAAGTATATAGATTACAATTCGAAAAGATGTAAAACTGGAACACCAGAAAGACACAAATCCTTGCCGAATACCGTTACGTAGAGAATTAATGAAAATAAAAATGCTATTCTTTCATTTTTGTACTATCTAGTCCCCAGCCACAGCTGTGATTTCATTCGTAAGATTTCGCAGTGGAAATGTTAGACTTTTTCTTTTAAAGTGTATTTCTTTACGTATTTCTACATATGTAACTGAATAACTTACATACTGAATTTACAAGTTTCAATTATGTTTATTTTGTATATTTCTTCACTATTTTGGGGACTGTGACATGTCCCATTAATAATGAATCAAGTTACGAAGAATTAAAAGACATAATATATGTACTTGTAATCTTACCGTGGTGAACCAACATATATTATTGTATTTTAGGTTATGAGCATATAAGAAATGAACTTAATGAAGCAATAAGACGAAAAGATAATAAATAGTAATAATATATATTTAAAGGAGATCTTATCATTTATTTTATATACAGATATTAGATCGTGTTACGTTTGATTTGGAGTAAATAGGTTTTGGAAAAATTGTACAGGGTCTTATTTTTTTATAATTTTGTGTATTGTTGAATTATCCGCCGGTTGCTTCAAAAGTGGGTGGCAAACAATTTTAAGCTCTAACGGAAAAGAATTCGTAGGTGAAATGAGATGAGTAAGGGAATATAGAGTTTATATTTGACGAGTAAACTATTTGGCATAAAGTTGTCTAATTGATTAAACGTCGAGAAGCTTATGCATTTTTTCAGAGTAGAAAAAGTAGTAACTTGCAGAATTATATTAGTTTAATAGTTGCCTTTTGTGCTTTTTTAGCGAATCTAACCTACCGGTCGGATAGTGAGGAAGGTAAGATATGGTTAGGTTTGGTTAAGTTGGGCTAGGTTAGATTAGTTAAGTTAAGTTGATCTAGGTACGGTTGAAGTACTTAAATTTAATTACCGCGAAAAACTTTTTTTATTATTGCATATATTTAAACAATATACATACAAAATATGATAGTAAATATATGTATAGTAAATTGTATTTCTTAGTCCTCCTCACGGTGACCCGTGCTGAGTTTTTTCATTAATCTCTTTCAGCCAGATTTTTATTCTTGATTTGTAATCATTCAAATTTTCTATTCGCTTTATATCTGGGGAAAGGATATTGTGGAGATATATCGCAAAATAAATGTAATTTCTTTGTCCGAATGTGGTTTTATGACCTGGAATATTTTTGATGTCATTGTGATTTGACCTTGTGTGATGAATACAAGGTGTTGTAGAGGATTCAGTATTATTGAATAGTTTCAATAGTATATTTTTAGCATAAGTACATCAAAACTAATGAAAATTTCCATCGAAGGCGTTCTTATTGAAATATTTGATGAAATATCATCAGCTGGTAGGCGAGAAATGCATTCCTTCGAAAGCACGGCGTTTTGTTTACATTTTTTGCGTGAAGCAGAAAATGTTTATGTGTTTCGTTTGTATATTTTCGCACTAACTTGTCTTCGATACATTCCAGAGTTCTGAGTCACAGCGTAATGATTTCATACATTGTGGAAAAACCATGCAATTAAATCGTATCCTATTACGTAATAAAATTAGATTTCTATAGGTTTTTTAACCTTCTAAAAGCAATAAGTATAAGTATCAAGTTCATATATTATTAAATTTATAAATTCAAATTACAATATTAGAAGGTGCATCTATATTTTACTATTTTAATAGAATGACACCTGAACAACACTGCAAAGGTGTAGTCGGTAGGGCAAGAAAACAAAACCTTACCTAAAATCATGACGATAAATATATTGAAGATGACGTACAATTTATGGTGTGCAATTTGTATTGCGCAAGAAATTAAGTAAGACTGTCTTTACCTATTTCGGAAAAAACTTACACCTAAGTTATAAGTCACATACGCAGTTAATTTATCTTTTTTTTAAATCATTAGTTAATTTTTAATCATTTTCTATTAAATTAAAAACCTTTTTTCTTTACTCCACTTTACCGACATATTATTTGGACAATAGTATTATTTACTTAAATTGGCACTTATCGTAAACATCAAAATAAAATCATTTTGTTTATCTCTAATCACTTATTGAAATTATTATTAAAATACTGCATGTTTTTTCTTATTCTCAATAAATCTAAATTTATAATGCGAAGAAATTTAAAAAAGAAAATATTCCTATTATTATTTTGTTTTCAAATATAAGTCGCCTTTGTGGCGATATTTAACAAAAATTATTATGAAATTTGCGCAAATCTGTTTTTAAAAATAAAAACAAACGATAAACCTGGTTATAAAATAAGCAAGACTGACAATAATCATTAAATCTGAAATAAGCTCGCCTCTCGAAGCATTAATCATGTTTGTAGCCAAAACTCTTATCGTGTTATTATGAATAAATCGCAAGCTTGTATTTATTATCCAAAATACGAACCAACTGAAAACCAGACAGACTTGATCTTTGAATTTAATATCATAGATGTCGTTATGTATTATGTTGCTCCATTTGGAGTCTACACGAATCACCCAATCTCCCAACAACAACCGCTTTTGGCACGAGTTTTCATTTTCATGCATGAATTTGTTCTAAAACATCTAAGGCCATAATTACGGCTACTCATTACGATCAAAGAGCTTGCATACGGTAGTTAAACATTTCATGCTTCTGCCCGATGAATAAGTCGTCTTGTTTAGCGTACAATTGAGTTGAGCATTAGTTATTAGTTCATTGTGCGTTGTATTTCGTTTGACATTGGGTTCTGTGTTATTCACAGACTGGAGACTAATATTGTACACGGGGAGTTAAATGTCAGAGCCGAGTCAGCTGATGCCATGAGGGGCGCGAGTGGGCGGAGCAGCTTTGGAGATTTGGGATTTATTCGGATGCGGATTAGAGGTCGGTATCACAGTCAAATATCTTATAGATGCGGTTGTACTTATGATCAGTCAGGTAAGGAGATACCTACAAAGTTAAATGCATATATTTTAAACATACACAGGATGTCCGGGGGTAAAGTGCCATAATTTCGGGAGGTGAATCTACATTAAGGTAATATTAAAAAAATATATATACATAATTCCTTTTTTTTTCCTATTCAAAAAATGTTTTTCCATTGAAGGATTTTTTTTTTCCAGTAAACAATAAATTTTTTATCCTAAAATCTATCTTAATATGTAATATAACTCCCGACATCTGATCGATCTGAAACTCGGCAGAAACTTGATGACAATCCATTCTATCAAATTTTCACTCACGGATACAAACGCTGACATACGCATTTCTCTGAAATCGGTGACATTACTGCAGGTAATATACTAAATAAATGTCAAACCTACCCAATTGGGTTTGGGCTCAGTTGTTATCCTGTATACACACATCACGAAGTTAGTGCACTTCACCCCCGGATACTCTATATAATATTATGTAAAGACGGGTTGGTGAAGGTTTGTTTTTATTCAAACCTACAGTTTTATTCCGAGATTGAGAAAATTTCACCCATACCTCCTTTTTGATACTTCGTGATGAAATTTTGAACACTTGACGTTCAAAACAAGAGAAAAATTACTATCTATATCTGATTGATCATACTTTAATAATAATAAGAATTTTTATTAGCATAATACAAGAGATAAGAGGTGTTATTTTGATATTCAATCGCAAAAGATCTATGGTTTCAAACGTTGTCCAGATCAACACCATCCAATTCCGGCCATAAAAAATCATTAATCATCTCTCGATAGCGCAATCCATTCACCGTAACTGTTGCTCCAGCCTCATTTTCGAAAAAGTAAGGTCCTATGTCTCCGCCGGACAATAAACCGCAGCAAACAGTCACACGTTGAGGATAGAGAGGCTTTTCAACAATAACTCTTGGGTTTTCCGAGCCCCAGATGCGACAATTTTGCTTGTTGACGAAGCCACCGAGGTGGAAATGTGCCTCATCACTCAAGATGATTTGCATTTGATTCACTCAAGTGAATTTTAATAATTTCAATGTGTTGCGTGTATCGTTCCATTTTTATTAATGATGTAGTTTCTACTTGTCAAATGTCAAAAAATAACAGCTTCAAAAGTAACATCTACCGAAATAGAGGGCTATTCAAAATAACACCTCTTATTGGAAAACCCTGTACTATTCTTCTGCATGGGTTCTATATAATTTACATAAATAGAAAAATTTTACTAAATTATTATTTATAATAAACAATAGATAAGGATAATAATAATGCAGGCTACTATCATAACCCATTCTCTCATGACTTTCATGAAATCAAGATTTAATCATTTTAATTAATTTATCAGTTCAATTTGTGTCGAAGCTATTTTGCAACCATCACGACAGCACATATTTTATCCACGACTAACGGTAAAAAATGTAATACTTCAAGTTTGTCAGTTTTTTTAACATAAAAATATTGTACACTGAAATAGTTGTCATTAGCGGGGAAAATAATTTTTAACGCAGGTAACTACGCGTGATGGCAGAATAAATAGTATAAAGTTTATGGAATGAGACTTATAGAATGAGAATTATACTTGTCTTGTCATTTGGGAAAGCAGAGACTATGCAAAAGAGGTAGAAGAGTCACTTGAGTCATTTACAGCAGTGCTCCGCAACCTTTTCTCACCTACGACACACCAAATTTCTTCCTAGAATTCCGCGGCACACCGAAAGCTTAAATATATACGTATTAAATTGATACACAAATTTTACAATATTTTCTTGTTTTTTATTTGAAAAGTATACATTCATACATATATATACATACATGTATACTTAATAATTATTATAAAATAAAAATAAATTAATGAGCCATAAATTGTTAAATTAACCTGCTTTTGTTTTAATGAACACGAAAGTTTTATATTCGGCTCGATTTTTGGCAGCGCAACCCGAAGTTCTTGGTCAAGACCTTTTAAGCATGACCGCTTATCATTTTTAATTAATACAAGCGTTGAAATAATTTACTCACATAAATATGTCGTTGAAAATGGAATGCTTTGACGGAAATGCGAGGATATTCTTTTTTAACGTAAATCCAGAAAACATCTAATCAATCTTCGGAGAAGTGAAGTTTTAATGTCATGTCATTATTTAAATCTGTAAATTTCTCTCGAATTTGCAAAGGCAGTGCTTCTGTAGAATTTATTACATTGGTTGCAAAAGGATTTCGAATCCAATCGTATTGTTCCGTACTAATGCAATAATAATACTGACCAAATTTCTGCTGAAGCATACTTAAGTGTTGTTGGGCCAAATCCACAGTTAATTGTTTGTTTTCAATTGTACCATGTTTGGTCCTTTGGTACATTTCCAAACATCCTTTTTGCAACTTTTCTTTTATAGTTCGTTATTAAGTTCATTCAAATACTCGAATACATATATTTGGCTATCCAGTAATTATCATCGAGGTGCTGATATAGTTCTGGCATATTTTGATTTAAAAGAAACACACACCTCGTGACGAAGCTCAAACAATCTAGCCAAAACTTTGCCTCGGGATAGCCAACGAATTTCAGTATAAAACAATATGGATTCATACTCGGCTCCCATTTCTGAACAGAGTATTCCAAAGATTCGCGAGTTTAGGGCTCTTGATTTAATTATGTTTACGGTTTTAATGCATTCATTCATCGTGTTCAAAAGTTCCTCCGGTAAATTTTTGACCATCAATGCTTCGCGATGTATGCAGCAGTGTGTAAATTGTAACGTTGGATTTTTTTTGTTTTACACAAGAGACAAAACCCTTTTTACTACCCGTCATTGCCGCAGCGCCATCCGTGCAAACAGCAATGCAATTGCTCCATTTAATATTATATATTTTGAAGAAATCATCGGTTACTTGAAAAATTTCTTCACCGGTAGTTCGTTTTGAACCTCCTTACAAAATAAATAATGTTCTAATAAAGTCCTCGTCAGCGAAACGTACAATAGCTATCAACTGTGCTTTATTTTTAATATCGGTTGTTTCGTCGATCTGAAGCGCAAATTTTTCAGCCAATAACAGTTTTCCAATCAGTGTTCCTAATATTTTGTGAATACGTCTTTTAACAGTATCGGCAGACAATCAAAAATAGACAATATTATGAAAAATATTTTGCCATTGTGTATTAAATACGTAATGATATATTGTAAAATGTCAAATACATTGAATTTGACCGCGGCACACCTGTGTCCGGCTCACGGCACACCGGTTGCGGAGCACTGATTTACAGCATCTGTTCCGACACTTGTCAATCTGTCAGTGGTCTTATTTGGGCCTACAGACGTAATAGTTTCACACCCACACCGAACTGTTTTAATAAAATATTCATAATTTGGTGACGATGGCGATGTATTAATTAAAGCCCCTGTTCTGGCAAAAAATAGACTTTCTGCAAAGTTTCTACCAGTATCTGTCTATCTATATATTAATATTACATATATATTTCCACTATTAAATTCCATGTGCCGACAGGAACATAACACAAAGTGTAATATTCTTCTGCAATACATACACAACCAACTATCAGGCACACTTACTAACCAATAGGATGCATGATCTGGGAAACACGTTTGGGGGTTCTATTGATATATTTACTAACTCCACTTACTAAGCGTAATCTACACCAGCACTCTGTGGAATCCTACAAATTACAGTATCGTTGGTAATGTAGTTTTAGTGATTTGTCTTATATGTAGTATTGTTCTAGTTTCCATATTATTTTATGTTACTGTTACGTGATGTACATGCTTTAAATTGTGTTTTCTATAATTTTTGATCGCTCACAGGGTAAATTCTGTTATTAAAATTCATTTAAAAGCCCGGCTGGGCGTAAAACTTAATAAAATAAACTAAATATATATACATCCTTATGGACGTTTTATTCCAAGATTGATGAAATTTTGCGTACTTGACCTCCAAAATAAGAAGTAGGTCACTGTTTACATGAAATTTCGATAAACCATCCCCTTTGTCATCAAAATATTATTTAAATTCTGGACTCGCCCATGCACACAAATTTTACCTTAAATTACATTCCGTCAAGATCAACCCGACAAACCAATTTTTTTTTCAAATGATGAAATGGTCGCATGCATAATTATTATTAACCTTAGAGAAAAATCCCAATTCTACGTATATGTGTGCAGTATATCACACAATTTCATAATATCGACATTCATAACAATAACCTTGTGTACGATCATATATTAATGCATGAGAATGCATCGGGAGCATCTCCTAACCCAATCCTTATTCTATATTCTTCTCCCTCTCCCATTTAAATTTAGGCAAAATTTTAGGCAAAATAAAACTCCTATACCTAACTAACATTAGCATCAGAAACATTTGGCCTCACTTTATTTAACCTCCATAACTGATAAGTGTGTATATATTTGTATATGAGACGATGTATGCATGTGAATGATGCAAGAAGTGTGTGCCAAGACCGAGTTGTTTGGCGGTCCGTCCTCTCTGTCTACCCTAGCGGGGAAACGGCGTGATGGTTAGTTAGTTAGTTATTTGTATATTTTTATTTTTTATTTTATTATAAAATCTTGTTTCTTATAAATAAATGAAGCCCATGGGTAGGTTTTTAATGTGAAAAAAAAAATAATGTAAAAAAATATGCAATTTATTATTTTTAGATTAGAGTTACTCCTTATAGAGTAACTAATGGTACGAGGAGAATTTTACAAATTCATATTTTTTATAACCGTATTGCATATTTTTACCAAGATAGGCAAAAGTTTTAGCGCTCTTGTGACTAATTTTAACACCGTATGGAATTTACTTTATTTTCGTTAAAAACTGACTTCCGCAATTTTAGACGACGATTTGCGGCAAATATTCCCGGGTCACGAATAACCTGAGAATATTCAAATTCCACCATGAATTAGCGGGACATCTTGATTATATGGAGGAGAACTTAGCTGGTAGAGGATTGAACTTGAATCCGACTCTTTGAAACGGTAGTCCAATTAACCATTCGTATAACCTAATATACCCCAAAAACAGATGTTAATTCATATTTAAAAAGAGGTTAAAACTTATTTCGTCATTCGCAATCTCGATTGAGTCACAACCGTAACACAACCAAACGAACGTAACCTACCTATGAAAGTAAGAATATATAGTTTTACCTTTGTGTGTTGTCATTTAACCTGGTGTTTTGATGAACATTGTTGCTTGTCATTACTCTTTGTGGATCGTGTTTATTCTATATAAGGTAAAGGTTGTCCATACAATTATTATATAGCGACCATCTGGTCAATTTACCGCCTTACTCAACAAAGCGAGGACTCGAGACGTTAAAATTATATTATGGCCAGCGTCGGATTATGCAATGGTAATAAACCCATCCACGGCGAAGGTCTCTTAATCTACCCCAAATGCATTTAATCAAATAAAGAATTGACTATTTACAACGAAGAAGGTGTAGGGATGGAAACAGATGCATTCGTAGGGAGAAGAAATGATGATGCTCCTGTAAACGACGATGGCACAATGGCGTTGATAGTTTGTCAGTCCATCCCAAAGAGTACATTTAAGGCGATGCACGTCGTCATGTAATATTTTGAATTTAGCCGCTATCAATAACACACCTTACGTAGATCGCGATAAGGATTAAATTCCCGCTTCACACCATCCACCTGTTTTGATTTATGCAAGAAAAAAACATGGCCAAAAAGTGCCTTTTATTTTATTTTGTGGATGATCAGGCACAAATATTTAAATGTTTTTCGATCGTTTTATAAATAACTTAATTTGCCACATTATACATAAAACCATAACCGAAAATGGGTTCGTAAGTTGGAGATTTTGAACTTTAAAGAAGTTTTCATAGGCCTTATACATTATTTTTTTCTGGGCTTATAAAAAGACTTATCTAAAAAATACTCGATTATTTCAAAGGCCAGGATGTATTCTACTGGGAGTATTTAATTAAAGCATCTGAAAAATTTCTAGGCGACCAAATTTTCAAATCGAAAACACATGATTTTAAATGACTACGTAGTGCATCGCCTTAATCGATTTAATTTATTATTTTCACAATAGAAAACAGAAACAATGGAGATAGGCCGTGAACCAATATTAGCATGAAAACCTTTCGCACAAATCGAATTTACTCAGAGTGGCGCCCCTTTGCTTCTACACACCAAATGCGTAATTTTCATCAACTCTTTCATCTTGCGTTTGATGCATCTCGGTGGCAGTTGAAGCGCTTCCATGCCATATCTCCCTTTATTTGAATTATCATCTATGATTGCAATATGGAAGGTGTTACAATGGAATCATATGCATTTATTTGGAGAAGTATTATGGACGATGCTTCTGTAGAACCAGGTGGCACAATACAGGCCTACTGGGAGGAATCTGGTTGAGGACATTAAACTCAAACAATAGGTACAGGATCTTGACTTGACGCAGTGGTACATAAGCTCCTTGGTTCTGGACCCAGAGCTCTGTGTAGCAGAAAAAATTGCATATAATTTAGTAACATGATTTTATCTCAAATGCACAGTAAAGTTGGATCTAGTTCCAGAGTGGAAGATACTCATAGTTTGTTGTGAAAGATCACCGTTCAGAGTCGAAACTTGGGTTGCTTAAAATGGCTTTATGTATGTTTAGTGATCGGATTTGAATAGCCTAATATAATTTTTATCTTCCTGCATTCTATCATCACGAAGTTCCCTGAATTGCGATGCACTAGTCCCATTTAGGACTTTTGTTTCAGAAAAAAAAAAAATATTGACGCCTTGAGGTGTAGGCACATGTAGCTTATTACAAGTAGTTTCGTTATCTTGGTAAGGTACAAAGGAGTAAAGGAGTAAAGGTTTATAAGTAAGTACTTAGTTACAGCGCAATGAGTGGGTACCTAGAAAGTTTATTATTATTATCACAAACATGAACAGTTAGTAAGTTGTAAATAATGTTTATAATACAGCAAACTTTTACTACACTCGATTAGGTATGTTACAGAACATAACATAATAAATACAATAATCTTTAAAAAAAATTACAAAAATATTTAATTAATATACTGATGTTTAATATGGGCGCAGTGTGGTAACGGTAAACATCAATGAAACGATAAATTATATGCCATGCCATGCCATGTCTGTGACTTTTGAATAGGCGAATTTTCAAAAAAAAATATTTTCAGTCATAAGAAATGTTTGCATTTATGTTTTCCTTTGTTTAATATAAAAAAAATAAGGAAAAAGGTTTGCAGTAAAATCTAGAAGCGAAGAAAATATAAAACATTATTTAACTAGAAAACAATGTCAAATTGCTTATGGCAAGTAGGCATCAACATGCCTTTTCTCTTTTCATCTTTCCAATAATGAAAGAATTGAGATTAGAAGTATCTACTGAAGTGCCGAACAGCCTTCAGCCGTAAGAATTATTCTCAATGAAACACCCACAATTCCAAATCACGACCAGAGAAAAGTGGTATGTAATATCAACAATAATATCTTGAAAATTGCGAAGTCTTTTCAATAAAATTTTAAACACCTTTAATGTTGCCTGGCAATTGATAAAGACTATAAATACCTTAACAGCAAGAATAGTGCCATCGTATTGTAAAAAAAGAAAGTTTTCTTTACCTCTCACAATATGAAAACAGTGTTATCAACAAAATACGTTGATTCAAGGAGGTAAAACTACGATATCATCTGTAAACAGTATAAATTAAAGTCGCTATCCGCGTCTGTCTGTTTGTGCGCTTAGTTCTTCTAAACTACGCAACTGATTTTGATAGGGTTTTCACATATTTTTCATCATTTAGAGAATTTTTTCCAGAATATATATATAAAGTAGTGAAAAGTCGATGTTTTGTAATCAAATCGTAAAAAGATTTTTTTCGGGCGCTTACATTGCTAACACTGGAGATTCATCAAAATAATGTGTTGCGGAATTGTATATCTTAAAAAGAGCTACAGAAAAGCAAACGGTGGTATACGTCAGTTAGTCATTAAATAATATGTTTACCTAATTAATTGCTTGTTACAACTTTTGATACTAATTCCTACAAATACGTACGGAATTCGAAATCATATGAAAAAAAGTGTTTAAAAAAAAAAGCCATCGATTTATCTAAATATAAATTGCATCTTTACCAAAATACGTCAGACCTAACCAATATTTACCTCACCATACAATTACAATAATTAAGTAATATGACTGCAACAGGGTGCATTGCCATCAATTTTAATTTGGGTCTTTAATAACAATACATTTACCTTACTCAGCCCATGGATATATAAACATTTAAATTCTAAATGAGAATCGTTTTATAAATAAAGATATTTTCACGATTATAATTTGGCTGCTGAGATCAGATCTGACTAGTCCGACTGGCCTTGACAGAGGATACTGGGTCAGGACCATGTAAGAGCAGTGAGTCAGTGGATAAAAACACGTTGATGCAAGTCTTAGCGGGTCGTCAAGGTGTGTTAACTCATTTACTGTGTATTGCACAATAATGTACAACTGTTCATATTATGACAATTTAATTTAAATATTATGGTTGCCTCGCTTGCTCACAAGAGCGTATTCCAAAACAAATATGAAACTGTTTCATTATTTTAAATGTAAATTACTTTAAGTTATTTGAAAACAAGAGAACTACTACTATAAAATTAGCGTTGGATTCATTCTTTTCTCACTTGGTGATGGATCGCAGAAAGCCCGAACCTAATATTTTGCCATGAAAATTTGTGAAAAAACCTATAGACCTAGACATTCTGGTTAGGTAAAGTTAGGCTCAAATATCAAACTTAAAACCAATTTAATCTCTGTATGCTTTTAGCTGTTGGTTTTTTGCACACATCACAAACCAGTTCGAAGCATGCTCTCTAGGACCTTACCTTACCTTACCCAGGTGACGAACGTTATTGTCAATTTTACGATCTTAATAATGAAGTACAAAAAAATATGTTTGTCTGAAAGGTGAGCAACGGCGAGTAATGTCAAGAAAATTTTGCAAAGAATTATTTATTTATTTATCAACGCCCTACTGGGCTTTTGAGACGATTATAAATTACTTTGGGAACAACAGTATAACAATACTTATCTAAATAAAATAAAAATGTTTATTATTTTAATGTCAACGCAACTCTTCAGCAAGGATTTGAATTTCTATCACGAGCTATGGAGCAAATAGAGGAATTAAAAAAAAATATCTATACAAATTCTCAGGTTACGAATAAACGGACAAAATTTGAAAACTCCTGAAAAAAATTGACTCATCCAGCAAATTGACTCATAAATCGGTCAATTTTTCAGTATTGGTCAAAACTCTAGCAAAAGTTTGATTCCAAAAATGTAATACATTTTTTATTATTATGAATACCTATTGTTTGTCTAACGGCATATTATTAGACGTTAAATGTTAATCGCTGATCAAAGTGTAAGCCATTTGAAGTTTCATACAATTATGTTTTACAGAAATAAAAAGAAGGTCAATTTATTCCTACAGCCCGTTGCACCTGCGTCACGCATCAAATTATATACATTGGGGAATATATTATACTACTGTTAGATAAATATCTAATAGAAAACTTATTTATGTTTAATATAAAATTGCAAAAGATAAGAAATCTACGCAAGTGAACAGAAAATTATTATTGAATATCCGACCTATTCCAAACTTTTTTATAGTTATCGTGATTTTTTTGGGTTATTGCGCCATGTTAGGTTTCCTCCTTATTTAGCCAAATTATGTACTAGACGGTTACACCAAAAGTAACGCCGAAAACCACATGAATTATTATAGGTACCGAAATGCCGGCCCAAGGAGAATTAATGTGCGCAACACGGTATTACTTCCACATAAACACACGCTTCACCAAATTCTACACATCTGCCATGATGGTGAACACCGAACATTTGCTAAAGAGAGAGAAAGCGCTATCACCATAATACTTTTGGCCGTGAAAATCTCAAATCATACCCTTTTCTACAATGTTTTTGTTTTTATCTCCTTTCCCGCATTTGTAATTTGAGTGTAAATTTGGTATAACCATTTTAGAGATGTTGAAATTGAATGAAGTGCGGTGGGTTGCATACGGGGAGGAAGGGAAATTTGAACGTTTGAAAGTACCTGGCTGTTCATATCTAGAACCAGTTTAAAGAAGATTCGATGTTGAGTAGTATATAGAGATTTTGACTCCGGTCATAATTTTAACGGCCTCCGTGGTTAACAGGTTACAATCCTTGGATACAAATCCGGAGGTCACGGGCTCAAATCCCGGCGTCCGCAAGTAAATTTTATTTAATTAATTTCTGTTTTTTTGTGATTTATTAAAAAAATAATAATATAATGTATAAAACAAATTTGCTATACGCGTCGGTCGTGTTTGTGCTCTCAGTTCTAAACTACGCAAAGGATTTTAACAGGGTTTTCACTTTCATTTATAAAATGTATTCCGAAAGGTTTATTTATATGAGATATGATTATCGTTGTTATAGAAAGTAGAGAATAATCTATGTTTTGTAATTAAGTTGTAAAAAAATATTTTCGCTAACGCTAGCTAAACCTTATAGTTACATCAAAATAATGTACCATGAATTGTATAAATTAAAAGTCGGCGAAGGTATATGTCTATCTCCTAAGGATAATCCCCAACAACGCCGAGTACATGACAGCCAGTTAAAAATAATATGTAATGCATTTGCGGCACATTTCAGAGTGATAGATGCTGTCAGTATTGCCCTGGTGAAAGAACACCGTTCAGAATAGAAAGGTTGCTTGAAATGGCTTTCGCCGTATTTGGTTACCAGATGAATAGCCAAGTACTTCATCACACTCCTCTATCCCATCTCTCCTCCCTCCCCACTACCTTTAGCCTCACAACACACCCCAATTAAATAAGGGGATGCCATAGTCTCACCAGCTCCAAAATCTTTGAAGCAGATGGGAATCTTAAGTAGGTATGTGCTATTCACATCAACTGTGTTTGCGCAACCTATAATAATGGATGATTTTTTTTTATTTCCGGCTTCGTAAATCTCAACGTTTAAAAGACTGGCGAAGTAAATTGCACCTCATTATTCAAGGTTATGTAATTTTTTAATCCATTTCCCAAGGACACAGTTGGCGGGATTGATGCGGATTGATGCGTTGACTATGTAACTTTTCTATGTATAAAAATTGAACAAAATTTATAATGGACTGAGCACATTAACTATTTTAATTATAAAATTTAAAAAAACTAAATTATTTCTTCAAAATCATCAGGAATGTCCTTAGTAAAAATACCAATCGCAGTTAGAATACGTTACTGTCGGATAGAGCAGCGCAAATGATAATATCCTAAAACACTCACTCAATTAAAACCAAGAGCCCATAGTGAAAATTATTCTGAAAGTCCCTGTAAGAACTAGGACTGACGAAATCTTCAACAAACTTAAAATGATGTAACTTAAACAATTCTGTTGTAAAACAATTTTCCTTTACATTCATTAATACAAAACAAATGAAATAACAACAAACACAAATATTACAAATCTCAGAGTAAAAAGCATATCCAACAAGCGACTACATATACAAAATTTGGGCAAAAAGCTTCCTATACTCTGATACTAAACTCTACAACAACATCTCACTCTCATTCAAAACTCGCAATAATATTTTAATATTTAAATCTCAAATAAAAAAGCTGAATACAAAACATTAGATTTTCGGAAATCGATAATATAAAGACTGAAACTGAAACCACTCAAACTGAACAAACAAACGCCATGTTTATGTAATTATTACAAACAAAACACTATTCAATATATTTATATTTACTTTATATTATCCATACTACTAAACGGTAATCATATGTAAATGAAATCCTCAGCACGGTAGATCCCAGTGAGGATAACATTATATCTATTTGTTATTATTATTATTATTATACTCCCACACACTACGCTATTGGAATGTGAGCTTTGCTTTTTGCTTCCTCTACATACATTAAAATTGACTATCAATATACATTTCAGTACACTTTTTACAACACGATACTACGAACAAAGTTACAAATTCTATATTCTCATTCTATATATTCTCAGCTTTTGAATTAGCAGGGGTTCGCTCGGCCCTAGTTTATTAGATAGACCTGCTGTTGAATTTGCTCCATCAAATCTCTATAATAAATTGGGAATCTGAACGACGTAAGTGATGAAGTAGTGTAAAACAATATTCGGTGCGCGGCCCGGCGTAATGGACGGAACTACGGTCGACTTTGCCTTCGCAGGCCTAGAAAATCGATTTTTCCGTGGGGTTTTTGAAATTATTTCTGATGAACGGATTACTAAAATATCAAACATTTCTACATAATATGTTGCTAATTGACCATAGATAACGAATTTCAAACAAAGAGATTTCTACATAAAATTTAGATTTATTTTTATTTCTGCCTAAAAAATCATCCTTGGTCTTAAATCTATAAATATATTTATAAATTAATGTTTGTATGTTTGTTTGTTTGCCCACTATAGACTAAAAACTATTTTGCCGATTTCGCTCAAAATTTTTACGTTTGTTCTTATTAGTATCAGGAGTGTTTAGAGAATGGTTTGGGTGGTAGAATAAGTCGGGGACGCGTGGAAGACTTAACACATTTTCTCTGCACTGAAATGAGATACGTTGCCGAGATAATGTCGATATAATGTAGCTTTTTAACAGTAACAATGTGATATACAGTAGTGAACGGTAGAAAGAGTCGGGGACGACCAAAGAAGACACGAATCAAATATTATTTTTTTGACAAATGAAATGTAAGTAACAAAAGAAGAAAGAGGTGTAAGGAGATTATTTGACATGGAAGTAATGGTTGAAAAAATCGGGAAAGCCCAAGGAAGACATGACACGATCAAATGAATCAAATACTTATATGTGGTAAAATGTGGCGTTCGAGATGAACAAAGAAAGGGGTGTATGGAGAATTTATGACGTGGAAGTGAATGGCAGGAGAAGTCGAGGATGCCCGAGGAAGACTTGGCATGTTTAAGTGAAAGAAATATTTACAATACAATAATTTTTAATGTTATTTCCACATTAAAAATGTACTATTTTTCAGGTACACTATAATTTACAACCTCAGAACTTTACTCTAAATAACCCCGAGCAACACCGGGTACACGTCAGCTGGTTAGAAATAAAAATAGAATTGCGCATGTAAGGTACAAACCTTTCTCATGACATGAGAAAAAAGGTGTTTTTCGAATTCCACAAGTTCATTATTTAGAACGTAAAGTGGGTATTATTTATTCATAACCGAAAATATACTTAGGTGATGCAATTAATGATCATCTAATGAAATATCTAAATTGTAAATCTGCACGAAAAGAGAGCTGAAATGTGTAGACAATTGCATTTTCGCGTGATTCCGAATAATTATTTTAAATTGGGACCATGTGGGTTTGCAATCAAAAGTGATCAAGTGAATGAATTTTATTCAGTAGTCAACGTAGTGTGAAGAAATGTATGCATTCTAATGTAAGTACAGAGTACATTTTCTAATATAAAATGTGACGCCTTACACCATTAACAGAAACCTTAATGAAATATCTGAATTGTAAATCTGCACGAAAAGATAGCTGAAATCTGTAGACAATTGCATTTTCGCGTGATTCCGAATAACATATATTACATTTTCTAATATAAAATGTGATACCATATTAACAGAAACCTCATAATAACTATTTCTATCACATTTTTGACAAAACGCTTTAATCTTTTCTGATATAAATATTGGACTCGGTAAACGTCCGAAAATACGTTCGATTGAATAATAGAATAATTCGAAAATAGAATACGTTCTCGACAAACTACATGTTTAAAATTAGGATCTCAATCGTTGGAGACCATGTTTTAGCAACTAGTTTTGAAAAATTTGCATGAAACCTACGCTTGCTAATGACAAGTGAGGTATCAAGGTACAATTTTATTTAGAGGCATTTGATTTTACACGGCAGTTCATTGGATAAAGTATGCGAAATCTCAACCCATGAATTCGCGATGCGCTATTTTTATAAACCGTATGTTTACCAGCATGTTTTCTGTTTTGTTTCATTGCTGTGTTTGATTCCCAATTCTAACGTAAACAAGTAAAACAATGTTTTGGTTAAAATTAACATACCTTTTGATTCACATGCGACAATAAAACTTTGTAAAATAAAATAAAAAGTTGTAGCTTTCTACTTGCCATTCTTTGATTCTCTTCTTTCTCGCTTTTTGTTTTGGAATATCCTTCTCCGCAGTCTCATCAGAACTTTATCGGCTTCATCAACACTATCTGAAGACGATGACTCTGCTCCTTCTGAATATCTTCGTTTTAACTCTCGACGATTGGTATCCTTTTTCCAAGCCCAATAATCACTGCACGTTGTAACTCGCTGGTATCTCCTCAATCGTCTCCGTATTTCATTTTCCACCGTGCTATCAACATCGTCATCGTAAAGGAAATCTGGATCCAGTGTAGATTCATCACTAACTACTATTCCTCTCCTCCAGGTTTCATTGACTCTGTTCTTGGCATCTTTTCTCATCCTTACGTTATTTGTTATTTCTTCTAACCATTGGGGAATGGGCTTATCTCTGGTTGGTAAACTTTTAAGGTATATATCAAGGAAAGACATGTTTCGCACAGATAGATAATCACTATCAGGAGAGAATTTTGTTTTGAGAGAATAATTTAGATCAGTGTTTGCCCTTCTTACACCTTTCGGGGTACGTTTACTTTTTGGCTTATGATAGGATGCCGACTTATATATTTTGTTCGGCATACTGTCGACCTTGTTGGCAAACGTTTTGTTATCAACAACATCGGAAGATGGAATGGGCATTCCATTGTAAGTGAATAATTTTCTTTGAGCTTCATTTGGAATTCTCGAATCGTTGATTCCTTGTGAAAGATTTATGGATTGTTGCGACCCTGTTCTACATTGTGAATTGGTACTGTATCTCCGTAGCGGACGTTTTCTCCGGTTGAGATTATTTGTCTGATCTTCGCACAGGAGTAAAGTTCCAGCTTTTCCAGAGACGAACTTGTATACAGGAAGTGGGGAACAGCTCTCGTTGTCAGAACTTTTGTAACTGCTGTTATCTAGTTCACTGTTTTCGAAGGCGCTTAATCCGGAAGAATAAAAGCCGAGAGGGCTACTTAAACTTCTCCCGTATACCGGAATTCGTAAGTTATTGACAACATCATCATCACTTAGGATGCATGCGTCATTACTTGGATTATCGAAACTTTCTTGAGCTGGCGAGCATTTTTCCTCCCTGCTGAAATTTCTTTTGTAGAATCTCGTGTAAACTCGATCTCCAGTGACGCTGTTATTTTTCTTTACAGGGAAGTTAATTTGTCTTTTGGCGAAATCCGATGCGCCAAGAGATTTACTGTGCCTTTTCCCTTGTGTTTTTTCTACGTCCGCACTATTGATAGATATGTTATCGTCATTGGTTTCTAGGAGTAAATTTCCATCGCAGTCGAACAGTTGTATGGTGGGGAATACCCTCCCCGGGGAGCAGTTCCGGGTGACTAACTCCCACTTCCTGTTACGCGGTTTTCTTAGCTGAATCCTAATGACATTATCGTTTATTGATGGCCCTTCCTCCTCAGACCCTTGGTCACCCTCTTTTGACTCCGGCATATTGTATTATGTTTTCGGAAAACAAAAAAAAATAATCGTGTTAGGATTCGTTTCTCGCATAGCGAGAATAAAAAGTTTAGGAAGAACAGCTAATATAATCATAAAAATGCTCAGTGGTTTATTATACAATCTTGTTTTCGAATAGAACTCGCAAATATTTCTGTTATTGGATGAAAGCCAAGGTCACAGATTCATACACAGACGTCATACGAAATTATTTGACATTGATTACACCAAAATATTTAAATACACTTGATGATTATCACAAACATGGATCACTAAAGAAAAACAAAAATAGCACCTGTGATATTACACAGCTTGTATCGATTATTTGGAGCAGTATAAAAATCAAGTGAAGGACTTGATAAACAGATTGAATCACTTTTCCCGTTTGCACATTATCACGACACTGGGTTGGTTGCACAATGCACTTCCCGCGGCTCTGGCGCTCGACTCATCGGTGGCTGGATGCCACACGCCACACAGCACACAGCACAGTACCTACACTACCCGCCTTCACAGATCACACACCGCACACCACACAATGCTAGAGTGCCCCAACAAGCCCCCACCGCTCGTGACAGTCGTGTTCTCGTTTCGGCAACAATATTTTCGATTTCCGCGTTAGCGAGTTCGATAGCAGCGGCGACCGTATACGCAGTACAGCAGCGTCAATAACTCCCACAACAGCGGGCAGTGTCCCCTAGCTGCTTTAACCGCCTAGCCCAGCTGCCTAGTTGGTACACCGAAACATACTGAAGTAAGCTCGGCAAGGTGTTGGTATTGGGCGCTCAGACCAGCCGACCACTGGGCCTACCTTCCACTACGCTCACTCGGCGCGGCATTACCGACTGACATTCTTGTCAGTGAGGAGACAGAAATAGATCATTCAGTTAAAAATACACAGAAGAGATGATATAGATCAATGCTTGAGAGAGATATTAGGACGATAGATGATTGCGCCTCGCGCTGAGCGGCGTACCGTACACGAGGTACTCTCGGCAGTCTTAGCACCAGCTCTCCCACACTAGTGTCTAGTGCATTATATTTATTCTTATGAATGCACACCGCATCGTACGGTGTTATTTCTCTCGGGAGATGGAGTGGACGCGGACGGTAGCGGAGGACTTTCGCTTTTGTAAGAGGCAGAGAGCGTCCGATGTCCGATCAGCTAAGTGGATAAAACGAATTGTCGGTTTTTAATGAATGGATAATGGATCTACAAACACAGATGCAACAACATCGAAGAAGAACTACATAAACACGCTTGAGTCTGCTCTAAACTGCTGAACTAATATTTGGTTTACGAATTTCTAGTTCGAGCAGGAAGGTGAAGCGATAACTTCTTGACCTAAATTGGTTTTCATTCAGTATTTCATTTTATGTTTTCAGTTGTGAGGTAGGCACACATCATATATTACTATAAAAATATTTTACCGTCGAAAAAGTAGTCGATCATAGAATGGGTAAGTTTTTAAAATTTTATCTGATTTATTAGTTTTCCAGATTTTTTTTTGAAAATAACTAGCTACTTTTATTCAGTAATTAATCAATCCGTTCAGAAAATTCAAATTAATCACAACATTTTACAATAAGTTAGTTGAATCAATTGGTTCGTTTTTATGAGACCAGAGAATTTATCACTTGACATAAAATAAACATAATTAAATTATAGGATTTAACCTTCAAAGTTTTCAGAACAGCAGGCATCGATTTTCTCTCTAGTGATCTTTATGTAGAGATTTCTTAATCTTTTCCGTCGGTTTTTAGAAAATTAATTTCAACAGTTTTAATTTTAGAGATTTTTTCCACTCGAAAAGATTAGTAGGGTAGGGGTAGGTACATACGTACCTCTGTATTGTTTTACTTGTTTCCAGCAGTAATGCGTGCTTGTCAAATTATTCCAAAAGCATCAATTACTCGATTTAAAAATTACGCACCATTGATTTTAGCAAGCACGGTAGACTGTTATTGTTAGGTAATAGATGCATAATATTGCAGAGAGAAACTAGATATTTATGCCACCATTCACGATTTCAGTCTTTCAACGAGTTTGGATTGAATAATAATTCATTGAGCGTAGCAAAGTCCTTTTGACTCGGCTAGTTTGCATCTAGTCGGTACGTAAATTTGTTTGTATGTTCCATATCTGGTCAATCCTGTCAAGATGATAGTCGTGTTTGATAGTACCTTTTTATTAAGAGGAAACTACAAGCCAAAAATGTGTTTATTCTTGGTATGCTTTATATCGTAGGTAATAGGCATTAAAATCGTTTGACAAACGGAGTCTAGTAACGATCGATTTCAAGCAAAAAACTGGTTTTTATTTATTTTGTAAATAATTTTAAAAGAAAGCAAAAAATTTTATCAAGTGAAACTGTCACAGATAATCTTAGCTATAATACTGTATTTTTTAAAAGTTGTTTCCTATATGCGTTCATACTTTTCTATTGAAAAAAAAAAATTTTGTAGTTTACATTTATATTTTTAATTGAGTAATTTGTTTTTTTTTATTTGTATTCTACTCAAGCAAAGCGATAGGAAAACCTTCAATTTATTCATAATGTACAATAATTTGTTATAAAGATTAATCAAAATAGTGATTTGGCATTAAGTTTCGTCGCCAGAGCGTATCGGTGTTGCGACTGTTGCGAGCTGTCAAGTCGGAGTAATCAACGTTACGCGAAGTCTATCGTTCACAGAACTAGTAGTATTTTATTTTCAATAAAATCATGGGTTGTAAATATTCTAATATACGTCGTCAGAATCTGACCAGAATACATTATCAAGAATCCAGTAAGATTGTAATAACGTTTTTATTTTACGGCGCAGCCTTATCTCAGGTTAGTTACTATGTGATAATAGGGTGGCAAGTGGCAAGTGGCAAGATTTGCATGATCTTTTTTAAAGAATTCACTATAATATGGGGTCATGATTTATTTTTCATAAATTAATAAAAAAAGTAAATAACTAACTAACTCTTGGTCGTGCCATGTCTTCCTCGGGCGTCCCTGACTTCTGCTACCATTCACATTTGCATCATATATTCTCCTTGCACTCCTTTCTTCGCTCATTCGATCTACATGTCCAAACCATCTAAGTGTCCCTTTCTTGATCTCACTCATTACGCTTGCATCAGCCTTGTACTCTTTGCGGATCTCCACATTTCTCACACAATCATACATGGTTTTACCAGACATACGCCTCAGGGATCTCATTTGCTATGATGTATTAAACATGTGTACCGAGTTTCAAAACATACCTATAAAAAAAAATACAATAAAAATTGTATGAATGATTTTGGGCTGTCATCAATACTTACTTTTAATCAAATTTTGATTAGAAAAACAAAGCATCTATATTGTGTAAATTAAATTGTTCTCTCAGAAGTCACTTCTTACATAACGGCGTTTCCCCTAGGCCTAGTGTCATTAAATTAATTAACCAAAATGCCTAAAGGATCTAAAACGTCTAAAATCCAAAACACCTTAGACTAGCTTAGAAGCTACGAATCGCAAATTATTAATTCCATCCTAAATGCTAGAATGGCTGAGATAAACAGTAAAACATAATAAACTTTTTATGTCGAATGTAGGTATGTAATATGTATATTATAATGGTATAACTAATATTCATGCATTTATTAAATTTGCGTATATTGTATAAAGTTAAAAGAATCTACTCGCAAGGTCATCGTATTCAAAATACCGTTTAATTTTAGAGCGCTGGATATTAATTTCTTTTCGGGCTTCGTATAACCTTTAGCAATGCATATTTTATTTTGTTTATTAGGTTAAAAGAGACGACGGGTTTTAAGATGCAACGTAGTTACCTATCCCGCGTGGGTTGAAAGGTATTCAGAACTTCAAAACAAGATTATGTTTGTTGGCACTTAACAAAATCGAAACGTAATAAAGTGCCAGATCCAAAATTTTATGATTTAATTTTATTATATCAACAAAACCGTGATCAGATTGTTTTGTAGGAAATAAAAAATGTATTATAAACATGTTTTTCTTTTTGTTTTGCCTCATTAAAGTTTTTGAAGATAATTTTATGGTCTCAAACATTAGGTTAGGCAATGGAAATGAAAGTAAACAAATTTCCTTGGAGAATCAGTCCTTATAATTAATACAGATAGGTGTACAGGTAGGTACTAGCAATAGGCATAAACGAGGGACGGGTGACGTAAAAATTCAAATTTCTGGAAATACTCAAAATTAATTGGATTGTAATTAATGGTCTTGTGTTAACAGCACTGCAATTCTGGCAGGGACCTATTTACAAGCGATGGAGCCAATTCCTGATGTCGTAGATTTAAAAAAAAATAGATATATACATATAGATATATATAATTTTTTTTAAACTTTATGTTTTTGTATTATAATTATTTTATTTAGCTTTTGTTTACTGTGTATGTATTATCTTACAATATTTTTATATTTACTTGATATATTCTATGTACTATAATATGGAGCTCGTGGGATTGCACCACCCTCCCCGAGATCTGGAATAAACAAGAAAAAATAAATAAATAATAATAATTTTCAAAATTTTACGAACAGAAGTTGGATTAATCAAAACATTTTAACAATGGAATGAATCTCTCGGATACGATGTAAAGGAGATATTAATGATGTAAAGAAATGCTTTTCATACTTCGCAATGTTGCAACATCCCGGTCTGGTTGCAAGTGGAGTTTGATTCCTCGGCTGGCTCCTCCATTACTAAACAGCCAAATTTCCGCTCAATGTGATGGTAATATAAGATTTTCAAATGCGTATAGTCAGGTTATTCGTAACCCGGGAATGTATGTCATTCTTTTAAAAATATATATGGCAACACCAAGATGGGTCTTAGGAAAATGATTGAAATTAGTGGTAATTTCCAAATGGTAATTTTTCATCATTTTTATTGTTGATCATTAGCAGTATATTTTAATAACACATTACATATTATGCCTTAAGGAGCTTATATTCCCATCGGGGCCTCTGTGCGGAGTAAATATAAAAAATAAAATAAAAATCGGTTCTTGGCCAGGGCCCCCCACTCCGAGATTGAGTTTCTAGTCCGAGATCTCTCTGGCCCAAGCCGAAGTCCGGCCCTGACCACGACGAAGCGTTATGACTGTTTCTGGAAATATTAATTATTTAAAAAAAAAAAAACAAAAAATTATTATTATAAAAAAAACAGATTTTTTTAGTGATGTATTTTTATTTTATATTTTTCCTTTATTTTTTTCACCAATTTTTCTAGGGGCGGCAGCTGTCCCCCCCCCCCCTAGTACGCTAGTCTAACTTGTCAATTAATATTAGTTTGTGATTGTTGAAATTTAGTTTTTTGGTCAAAAATGAAGGTACTCTAGTAGTGTTTTTATGTACATATAGAACGCTAAACATGTCGAATATTTGGTACTATTTACCGATAGCTGAGTTTGTCGCTCATCCCCAAGCAATGATACTGTATTCAACAATGAATTGACAAAGTGCATAGTATATTTATTTAACACCCAGAGGGCTTTTACATGAAGGTGGTACAATTTTAATGACAGACAGTTTTGAAACATTTGAAAGAAATAATTTAAATAAAATTCCTAAAAATAATAATATATGCTAGAAACAAAATTAAAAAGAACATAAATTAAAAAATACAGCGATTTGACTGGTTTACAAAAATATAACTTCCATTTAGGAATAGTGTTGAAATAAGTCTTTTACGTAATCCACAAAATTCGCAATGTTAATATTAAATATATCGACATCACCTAAGTATTGGTTTCCCATAGTGTGAAATCGTTGTATTGGGGAGTTCGCAATGTAATTGGGCTTATGTGTGTTGCAGTGGAATAGTGTATTTTGTCGTGTTGTTATTGTAGATATTCGTAAGTTTATGAGTTGCAGAAGTTCGCAATAGTCGAATTTAGAGTTTAGAATCATGAATAACAAAGTTAAGTCGTTTATTTTACGCCTGTCTTCCAATGTGTGTATTTCTAGAGTAGTTAATAAGAAATGATATTGTAAGTCTTCTAGTGGGATATTTAATTTAAAATTTATAAAACGTAGATTTTTTTTTGTATTCGCTCAATGTTATTAATTTGAATTTTGTAAGGAGACCAAACTACTGAGTTGTATTCAATTATGCTTTTAACTAAAGATATGTATAACAGTTTTAATTTTATTGTTTTTAAATGTGTATTTTATGTTTAGGAAAATGTGTATTGTTTTGACAAGTTTATTTGTGATGTGTTGAGTCCATCTGAAGTTAAGGGTCTATTGTGATTCCTAAATATTTTATTTGGTCAGTTTTTTCTAGATTAGTAGTAGAGTATGTTTAGTGTAAGTAAGTTTGTGTTTTCATCTGCATTTTTCTTAATTCTACTATATTTTACGACTTGGTTTTATCTTTAGCTTTGAATAGTGAAACTATATTGTCCGCATAACTAACTATTTCTCCGCCTTTTTTTATGTTGCATAGATATAATTTATGTAAGTAGTGATAAGTGATTTTACGTCATATTCTACGACAATTTTAAATATAGGAAGGGTTTTGTTAATTATTTAACGCTATGAAATAAAGATTATTACCTACATGACATGTGTGTATGAATTTTCGTTAATAAGAAATGTGTGTATGAAAACTGCTATTTATTAGATATTAAATCAATATAAAATAAAATACTAATTTGCAGATCAAAATTACAAATTAAAAAAATAAAATTGAACTTTTGTCGAAATCAACATTTTCAAAATTTCGGCTTGTGAGAGCTGTCCTATATATTGCAGAGAAAAATGACCAAACTAAAACCTATCCATACCTACGTTTCTTTTGGTAATTATATTTATACCATATCACAGGTTATGCTCTGGTACTGTTTTTGGCACAAGTTTGTATGTTATTTAGAATACAAATCCATCCATCCCAAATAGTAACATTTCGTGAGATCTTGTTATTCAGATGTATCGGCATTATAAATCATTTTTCTCGTATCTACCAAAAATCTATTCATTATTACAACCAACCTGTGCTGGGATTGGACACTTGACCTTTAAAAATGTTGACTCAGTGACCATGAAACCAAATAAAATACACATCTCACGTTGGTCGTGAAAACTTAACAAGACTTAATTTTCTCACTAAAATATAAAAATATATTTTGTTGAAAATATTTTTCACAAAATCTAACATAATGATTCATTTTTGGCTCGCTGCCTCACGCTCTCATTTTTGTTGACACAGCAGGTGTCGGAAGCCAACGGGGATTCTCCGCGGAAACCAATCAGGGATGGATTTACAGATTCAGCTTGACACGGTTAACTTTGCAGTTGGCTAAAGGGGGAACAGACGAATTGTTTTCTGATTCCATTGATTTTTTTATGTGTCCACAAAACTACACTAGCTACGCCACCGAGTGCCAAGATAACCGTGTCAAATTGTACTTTGAATATAGGTATGCACGGTTCATGCTCCCTGAAGATGTGTTGACTGTAGTACTGTAAATTTGAACAATTATTCAAATTTCATGGTTCAGTGAAAATTTAATTCAATTTCTGCTATTATTTCAGTTTTTTTAATCAACTGGCTAAAAATGATATAAAAACGGAACTTGAATAGAACTTTTACAGAACATGAAAATTTACTTTGAAATTTGATGAATTGTTCAAATTCTGTGAAACAACTGATCCTTAAAGAATTAACCTCCAAGCTCCAAGGTGCTTAAGAGTATTTGACATTTGGTGAACTCCATGAACCTTTGCGGTTAGAGTTTATGTTATTTAATTTCATTAATCTTGTCGAATTCCGCTGCACGCTTAACTTGCATAAACATTAAAGTTCCATATTTTTCTCAATCAAACTTTGGTTCGGATATTACAAATCATCACGTGATCCTGATGACTATGCAAAATTTTGCGAACTTGAAAGATTACTTTATATTATATTATAGATAATAAAATGGCCGATAACCCCCAAGAAACAGAACTTGAATAAGTCTTTCACAGAACCCGAAAATGAACGTTGAAATTTGATGAATTGTTCAAACTCTCCGAAACAACCCGTCCTTAGAATCCTTGGAATAACGCGGAATACTTTGAAATGGTTCGAGAGTTATCTTCAACAGAGAAAAAAATCATTCAAACTCAACTCACACTATTCACACCAATTTGAAATTTTCACCGGTGTTCCACAGGGGTCACATTTAGGTCTAGTATTGTTTTCCTTGTTTATCAACGACATAACTACCGTTTTTGATGGAGTTATGATACTCCTATTTGCAGACGATCTTAAAATTTACAAATTATTACTAATCTCCATGACTGTTACGTATTACAATTAAATCTTAACATCGAAAAATGTCAAACAAACCAATTAATCTAATTGTTTTTATTGTATTACCTATTTATATGACTATTTTATTTTTGATTTATATTTTAATTTTATGTTTAGGTACCTGCATAATATTTTTTTCCTTTTTGTTTTATCTTATTTCCATTTTTATAATTTTGTACTTTATTTTATTGTTTCCCTGTTTTACTGCATTTCATGTAATATGGCAGACTGGGATTGCACTATCCTCCCAGTCCTGCTGGATTAAAAATTAAATAAATAAAAAATAAATAAAAATAATAACTTTTGCCCGAATCAAAAATCCAATATGGCATCAATTTTCCTAAAAAGATTAGGGAAAATTAAGAACCTTGGTATTATTTTTGACAGTACATTATCTTTTATTCCTCATATAAATGAAATAACCAACAAGGCCATGAAATGCTTAGGGTTTACTTTGAGAAAGGTGAAAGATTTTAAATTAATTAACTCTTTTAAATTGCTATTCACTGGTTCGGTGAGAAGTAATCTAGAGTATAATCCAACAATCTGGGTTCCATTTTATAAGATGCAACAACTAAAAAGTTCCTGAGATGAGAAGATCTTAATGATAATTTTTTAATGAACTTGCTAAACATTACCGACTTATCATCAAGGCGCACAGTGACTCATATGGTATGTCTATTAAAAATATAGAATGGCAGACTGGACGCCACAGATTTACCAAGCGTTATTTCGTTACCTACACAGGATACTCGATTGAATTCCCTGCATAATGTTCTAAAATCTGCAAACAATTTTTTCGTAAACCCGCCTATTCAAAGATTACACAGACTTGGTAATAATTATAGTTCAATCGATTTTCACGGCTGCCAATCAGTGTCAAAATTTAAACACGGTTTAATGTAATGTTTACATTGATATAAATGTTTTTCTATTAGACCTTTTGTCTATTCTTATCCTAATCTTGCGTAACAGAGATTGTTAATTAAAGTTACATAGTTTATAGGCTCATGTGAATAACAATTTCATACTTTTTATTCAATTGATTTGGAGGATATTGGCAGATCATCTATTTTTATTTCACTTACTTAACCTTCCAGCGGGCGCGTTGAGAAATTTTCCTTGAGCGGGCGCTTGTCGTAAATTTTACGTCATCGAGTTTTCTCCATGTAAGTGGTGTTTTCTTTATATAAATGTTAGGGAATTTCTTTAAGGTTATGAAAAATGATAATAAACAGAACTTTAAAAAAAAATTAGACTTTCTTAAAAAAAAACGAAGCAACACTGATAAACATGTTAATATTTCAAAACAAAATATTTTATCGACCTAATAGTCAGAATCAATATTCTCATCCTTACAATTGTTACAAACCACCTAAACTGAAGAATGGTTCTTGCATGTAAAGGACTGGCAACGGCAACATTTCATTGATGCTGAGGATCTTTTCTTATCCAGTGTACATAACCGACAAACACCGCGTTTTGGAAGGCTTCTGTTTTCTTCTTCTGTTATCGTTTCAACTTCCCGACCGTAATTCACTTTGAGAAAAGAACTTCTACCTTGCGGTAAATGTTTGACATTTGATTTGATTTGATTTGACTATAGCATAGCTCAAAGCTCGATGCTTACGGCTAAGTGGTAAGAGTGGGGGAAGCCATAAGGCGCGTCTGTCGTAAACTTTACGACAGCGCGCCCGCTGGAAGGTTAAATTCCATGTTACCTACGTTTCGAAAAATCCCATGTTTTATGTTACCTATATTCTGTTAACCTATGCTTTGTTAAATCTTATATTTTATGTAATCTGTATATTCTTATAAATTATTTAAACTCTTTATTTTTATTTATTTAAAAAAATGCATTGTTTGTAAAAGCCCTACGGGCGTTTAAATGAAATGAATAAATTAGGAAATACGTACATATAATTGAAATAACCCAAACTAAACCCTAAAAACCTGTTTTGTGCATTTGCGACTTAAACCCCCTGCCTAAATAGTTGTATATTTTAGTCAAAATCAAGTATTGTTTTTTTAAAGAGCCTTTGCATGCAGCGGAATCCAACAAGTTTACCGAAATGCCATGTGGGCGAGTTTCGTTATTAGAAAATCAGACCATTCTTTGATTAAATTTCATGTGCAGATCTGTGTTTCACCATCATTATAAAAATCAAATGGGATGGCGATTTGCGATGGGCTAGAACCAAAAGGTACTGAGTCAGTTACGATATTGGTTTCTATTCAAATCTATATTATGGAAGGCATTTCTAGTACCTATAATTCATTATTACATGCAAATACTGGCCAATTTATTCACTTCTCCGAATTGCTTTCCATTGCATGAGTATATTAATATAAATTAGGTCCTTTTAATCAAAACATAAAATCTGAGTTTCATATTATAATATAATATAATAATATTAGATACATGGATTAAACGTAAGTGAATCACTTTATAACTTATTAAGAGTGGAATAAAGCACCTTCATCCTAATAGTTTATCGTATCTTTAATTATTTGCAAATGCAGTATTAAAAGTTATCAATTTATTGGCAGGAATATATTTTTGCTCTGTTTGGTAATACGATGGCCCAGAATGCTTAAAACCGACCCTGAAACTAATAATGAACATGTGCTGCTGCCAATGAGTATGTTATTATTTTATTATTTAGGACCATCTCCAATCTCCTTGGCCAAGAAAAGTACGAGATTGCAACATTTTTGTTTACTACTCGTAGTTCGTAGCTATTTAGGATTTTGTCTCAGCGTAATATTCTGTTGATGTATTTTCGTTCCACAAGCTTTACCAAAATACATTCTACTGCCAAGAAAGAATTTGGAATCTTTGCAGGTCCAAGTTGCGAATGAACTGAAAATTATTTAATTGGGGTTCGTGAATATGTACGTGTATTAGGCTAGAAAATGTAAGCATTCGAAAACAAAACAAAAAATATATTTGTCATAGTCATGAGGTAGGTTTTATATTATTCATCTTCAAGCAACACAAAAATATCATCAAATCTATGTCAAAAACAAAGAAGAGAGAATTATAAGGTGAGGGCATTGCTGTAATAATTGGTCGGGTAGGCAACACATTACACTTTCCGCATCATGACTTAGCCTATTTCACACTACCAATGGGAATGTATGGCGAGCGATATGCAGAAATAGGCCAAGCCACGAAAATATAGCGCGCTTATAGCGGGGTCTGTCACAGGCTTAAAATCAAAACTGAAAATTTCAAAACCTACTAACTGTCAGCTAAAACTGACAATAATAATAATAGTGACGGCTTCTATGGTTACTATCCTATATACCAGTGCTCCGCAACCTTTTCTCACCTACGACACACCAAATTTCTTCCTAGAATTCCGTGGCACACCAAATGCTAAAATATATAGGTATTAAATTGATACACAAATTTACAATAATTTCTTGTTTTTTATTTGAAAAGTATACATACATGCATATAGCTATAACATATTTATTTTTACGCAATCTTAATAATTATTATAAAATAATAATAAATTAATGAGTGATTAATTGTTAAATTAACCTGCGCTTGTTTCAATGAACACAAAAGTTTTAAATTTGGCTCGATTTTTGACAGCGCAACCCAAAATTCTTAGTCAAGACCTTTTAAGCATGACCGATTATCATTTTTAATTAATACAAGCGTTGAAAACTTTGCTCACATAAATATGTCGTTGAAAATGGAAGTAGTGTTAAGAATGCTTTGACGGAAATGCGAGGATATTCTTTTTTAATGTAAATCCAGAAAACATCTAATGGATCTTCGGAGAAGTGATGTTTTAATGTCATGTCATTATTTAAATCTGTAAATTCCTCTCGAATTTGCAGAGGCAGTGCTTCCGTAGAATTTATTGCATTAGTTGCAAAAGGATTTCGAATCCAATCGTATTGTTCCATATTAATGGAATAAAAATATTGACCAAATTACTGCTGAATCATACTTAAATGCTGTTGGGCCAGATACACAGTTCATTGTTTGTTTTCAATTGTACTATGGTTGGTCCTTTGGTACATTTCCAAACATCCTTTTTGCAACTCTTTCTGCCAAAATTCGTAATAAAGTTCATTCAAATGCTCGAATATATCAGCCATGTATGCAAGTTTAGCTATCCAGTAATTATCATCAAGGTACTGAAATAGTTCGGGCATATTTTGATTTAAAAGAAACTCACACACCTCGTGACGAAGCTCAAACAATCTAGCTAAAACTTTGCCTCGGAATAGTCAACGAATTTCAGTATAAAACAATAAGGATTCATATTTGGCTCCCATTTCTGCACAGAGTATTCCAAAGATTCGCGAGTTTAGGGCTCTTCATTTAATTATGTTTACGATTTTAATGCATTCATTCATCGTGTTCAAAAGTTCCTCCGGTAAATTTTTGACCATCAATGCTTCTCGATGTATGCAGCAGTGTGTAAATTATAGTGTTGAATTTTTTTGTTTTACACAAGAGACAAACCCTTTTTACTACCCGTAATTGCCGCAGCGCCATCCATGCAAACAGCAATGCAATTGCTCCATTTAATATTATATATTTTGAAGAAATCATCGGTTACTTGAAAAAATTCTTCACCACCAAAATTCAGCTCTGGAACCTCCTTACAAAATAAATAATGTTCTTTATTAAAGTCCTCGTCAACGAAACGTACAATAGCTATCAACTGTGCTTTATTTTTAATATCGGTTGTTTTGTTGATCTGAAGCGCAAATTTTTCAGCCAATAACAGTTTTCTAATCAGTGTTTCTGATATATTGTGAATACGTCTTTTAACAGTATCGGCAGACAATGAAAAATAGACAATATTATGAAAAATATTTTGTCATTGTGTATTAAATACATAATGAAATATTGTAAAAAATCATTAGTCGCCGAACCTCGGTAGTGTGCAGTCGTGTTCTCTGTGTTTGACGGCTTACTTTGACGGCGGCGCGGCGTACAGATAAGATTTATTTATTGTTACCTTTTCGTATTCATTATTTTTGTTTGTGTTATTGGTTTGCGACGAAGTTGCGTGTATTATTTCTATCATTTATTATTTCTAAAATAATAATTATTGTTTAATTTTTTTAAATTTGTTGAAATGGAGGAAGATGAAAATCGACCTCCGGACCCTGAGCCCATTTCTAATATTGTAGACGACTACGATACTGATGATACCCAGACTTCTGTAACCATTCCTTCACGAAAACGACGTCCTCCGCTTTGTCTTAATGTACCTCCTAAAATTAAATCGCTTTCACAATCAAACGAAGTCCCAATCTCTCATGGAAGTTATAATGATTCCATTCCTACAGAAGCAAAAGCCATTGAGCTTATGTATTCTATTTCATCTTCAGCTCCATTTATTGTCAATGTCCAAAGGACTGAACAGGGGAAAATAATTCATCCCCTGGATTTTGGTAAATTTATTTTTAGCTCAAAACTCAATAACCTCGGTATTATAAATGGATCAATAAAACCGGAAGGTCGATACAAACTATCCATAGAATTTAAATCAGCCACATTAGCTAATGATTTTGTTAAAAAAATAGGTTCTCTTTCAAATAATAAATTTAAATCTTTCATACCTACATTCAATTTAACCAGAATGGGCAGAGTAAGAGGTATCCCAACCGATCTATCAGAAACAGAAATAGTAGATGCTCTTAATGACTCTCAATTAACTCCAAAAGTTTTAAAAGCACGTCGTTTGAATTTCAAGGATACTTCCACCGGCACCACTATATGGAAACCTTCCCAATCCGTTGTTATTACTTTCGAAGGTCAAACATTACCATCCCGTGTATTTATTTATTATAACGCTCTTCCCGTTGAAATATACAGATTCCCGACTATTCAATGTTTCAACTGTTGCCGTTTTGGCCATTCAAAACCTATTTGTCGTTCCCCTCCTCGTTGCTTCCATTGCGGAGAGGATCATCCCTTTGAACAGTGTCAAAATACAACGAATAACCCTATTTGTATTAATTGTAAGGGCAACCATACTGCTGTTAGTGTGGCCTGTCCAGAGTTATCTAGACAGAGAAATATCAAACAGTCAATGGCTGCAGACAATATTTCCTACTTTCAGGCCTCTAAATTATTCCCTCCTACAAAAAAATCTTTTGCAGAGATAACGTCTAACGCTTCTCTCTTTCATTTTTCTTCCCCTAAATCCCCTCTATCATCTTCCCACAAAGAAACAATTTTCAAACCGATAAAATCTAATCCAAAATTTATTCCTTCTTTCGATAAAAAACTACATAATGAACTTTTACTTAACCCGAATGGGAATAATAAATCCCAGGCTCCCAATGGGACTGCCTTAAAAAACTGTTCCACTTCCGATATCTTCCCTAAAGTCACGATTGAAAATTCTTCTTTTATTCAAACTTTAATTACCCTATTAATTACGATCCTTTCAAATAACAATAAAGTACCGTCCAACGCTGCCGATTATATGAAATCTTTACTCTCTAGCCTTCCCGATGTATCCGCAAATGAGCAAAATACTTCAATGGAATAGTAGAAGTCTATTCGCCAACAAAATTGATCTTGTACAGTTACTTGATGAACATAATATTTCAGTTGCTGCCATCTCCGAAACGTGGTTAAAACCCTCATACCAATTTAATATTCCTGGATATCATTGTCTAAGACATGATAGACTGGATGGCAAAGGTGGCACTGCTCTTATTATACATAATTCTATCCCTTTTAAACAAATTATTTTCCACACTCTCTCCAATAATTTTCAGATAGTAGCTGCTGTTATATCTGATATTACATTACTATCAATATATATCCCTCCCTCTACAATTTTTGTTGAAAACGAATGGTCAACATTTATATCCCAGATTCGTCCCCCGTATATGATACTTGGGGACTTCAATGCTCATTCTCCTTCTTGGGGCAGTGAGTTAACAAACCGTTCTGGCCATAATCTATTAGATTTTATGGATACCTATAATTTATGTATACTAAATGATGGATCTCCAACTCGTTTCACTGCCCTCAACATCGGAAAAGTGCAGTCGATTTATCTCTTTGCTCATCTTCGGTGATTCCCATATGTTCTTGGAACATTCTTAAAGATCCCCTTTCCAGTGACCATTTTCCTATAATAATTACCTTCCACCATCTATCTTCCACGCATTCCTTTTCGATAAACAATAGTTTTAAATTTAAAACGAAAGACGCGAATTGGAGAAATTTTTCTTCAGAATTAGACTCCATTGTTCAAGCATCTAAGTCTTCCCTTGTCAACACTAGTTTACAATGTGAATTATTTCCTAACATGATAATAAAAGCTGCAGAAAAAACACTTAAAAAACGTAATGTTAACATTACGATAAAACATTCCACCCCATGGTGGGATGAAGAATGCACTAGTGTCGTTAAATCCAGAAGAGAAGCAATTTCCATTTTCCGTAAATGTATGTCTTTCGAAAATTACCTTTCTGTGAAACGCGCCCAGGCAGAAGCGAAACGCGTTTTGAAAAACAAAAAGCGGTCTGGATGGCGAAAATTCTGTGAACGCTTGTCTCCTGAATCTCCCCAGTCATCCGTATGGTCCAATTTAAAAAAAATCGGTTCGTCATATACTCCGCAGCGTTCTAAACATATTCCAGAAGAAATTATTATAGGTTTTGCTGATAAGATAGCTCCTCCGTCAGTTGCCAGATGTGAGGAAATGCCTTCCTTTATTTCTTATCCATCTCACTCTAGCTGGCTGGACTCTCCTTTCTCAAAAAGTGAATTAAATCGAGTAATCAATTCCCTTCCAGACTCTTCTCCTGGCCCTGATGGAATCTTATATAGTTTCATTAAAGCATTCTCAGACATGTCGGTTGAATATTTTTTATCCCTAATTAATTACATGTTCGAAACGGGATTTATTCCGGAAGTCTGGAAAGTTCAAAAAATCCTTCCGATTTTAAAACCTGGCAAAAATCCATCTGAAATCTCATCCTATCGTCCTATTGCTCTTTCGTCATGTTTAATGAAAGTAGCAGAACACTTGATAAAGAACAGATTGGAATGGTTTGTTGAAAATCACAGAATTATCTCTCCTAATCAATATGGCTTCCGGAAAAAGAAATCAACCATAGATAATTTAAGTGTGTTAACAACAGACATCCGTATATCTCAGTCCCTTAATTCTTGCACTCTGGCCACATTTCTTGATCTTTCGTCAGCTTACGACGATGTATTAATTAACATTTTGAAAGAAAAATTAATTAAAATAAAAATTCCCTTAAAACTAGTTCAATTTATTATTAATTTACTAACAGACAGATCCATTATTATCCACTTTTCCTCAAAAACTATAAATCGCAAACTATGGAAGGGGTTACCTCAGGGGTCCGTAATCAGTCCATTATTATTTAATATATATATAAGTGATTTAGACAGTGTAATTCCTTCTTCTATCAAGCGACTTTATTTTGCTGATGATTTCCTTATATATTGATCACACAAAAATCTATCGCGCGCTGCGAAGGAATTGAATTTGGCTTTACATAATATTAAAGTTTGGTTGTTGACAAATGGGATGAATTTAGCTACGTCTTAAACCAAAGTAGTAGCTTTTATGCGCAAAAGAAAAATACCCCCCTTTTCTGTCTGCTTTGATAATGTCCCTCTTCAAATCGTTAAGCAAATTAAATTTCTTGGACTACTTTTGGATCATAAACTTTCCTGGCTCCCGCATATTCAGAACATTTCGGCTAAGTGTGAAAAGGGGCTAAATATTATGCGAGCTGTTTCCAGAGTGTGGTGGGGATCTCATCCTACTACTCTTAAATTAATGTATGGTGCTCTAGTGCGAAGCCATTTGGATTATGGAACATTTCTTTCTGATCCTCTTCCTAAATATTTGGACAAAAAACTTGAAAGAATTCAGTCCAAAGCGCTCAGAATAATTATTGGAGCGATGAAATCTTCTCCAATTAATTCTCTCCAGGTAGAATGTGTTGATCCCCCCTTAATTTTAAGGAGACAATTCCTAGCTGATAAATATATTTTTAAATCTTTTTCTATATCGCGTCACCCTTTAGAACAAAGCCTTGATTATTTGTTCAATTACTTAAATAACGAAAAAAGATCGACAGATATAAATCGACTTCCTCTCCTTCTAAAAAGTTTTCTTTCATTCAAATCTCTGTCTTCTTCCCTCCAAAATCTACAAAAAGATCCTATCCTTCCTATTTTCACCATCCCATTTGATTCTATCAATTATATCCCCAACGTTATAACTTCAGACTTCCGAACTGATATTTTAACCTCATCTAATCAAAATGTTGAGGAAAAATTTAAAAACATTACATCTTCTAAGTTTCCAGAATTTTCTCTCATTTACACAGATGGTTCTAAGTCTGATAGCAAAGATTGTGGAGCTGCGGTACACATTCCCGAATTCGATTTAGATTTGTCTTATAAATTGCCTAAAGAAATTTCCATATTTACTGGAGAATGCTTCGCAATTGAACAAGCTTTGAGCCAAATCCAGCTTCTCAATATTCGATGAGCCTTACTGTGCACTGACTCACTAAGCGCAGTGTTGAAAATTTCCTCAAATATCCATAAACCAGAAGACTATATTATTTATAATATCAGAAACACCCTTAAATCTTTAAATGAATTAAATTTCGAGACAATATTGGTTTGGGTCCCTGGCCATTTGGGAATTGAGGGTAACGAGAAAGCCGATTCTCTAGCTAAACTTGGAACAATTTCTGGCTCTAATCCTTTAGATTTTAGAATTCCTATCTCTGACGTCATCCCAATTCTTAAATCCAACATGATCCGCTCCTGGGAAGAAAATTGGACTAATACTAAAACCCGAACTGGTGCCTTTTATGCTGGAATACAAAATCATATTCCAAGTAAACCTTGGTTCCACGGCAAGAAAAAATCCAAAAGATTTATATCCTGTATCTCGAGAATGAGAATTGGTCATTGCTCCATTGCATCCCATTTGTTTAAAATCCGGGTCCTAGATAGTCCACTCTGCCAGTGCGGCATGGAAAATGAGACTCTTGATCACGTTTTCTTTAATTGTAAAAATCATTCATCCTTCAAAGGCATTTATCGTTTACTTATAAAAATCACCCACCAATCTCCCCTTAGTATTCCTTATTTACTTTCTCTCAACAATTCTCGCATTTTCTCAGTTCTTTACAAGTTCATAGACTTGAATGACTTCAATATTTGAGATTTCCTATTCCCGTATAGATTTCCCATAAAATTATAACCATCTCCCTTAAATTTAATGGCACATAGCACTCTCTTTAGGGTGAATTGCCTAATACAAAAAAAAAAAAAAAAAAAATTGAAAAATGTCAAATACATTGAATTTGACCGCGGCACACCTGTGTCCGGCTCACGGCACACCAGTGTGCCACGGCACACCGGTTGCGGATCACTGCTATATACTATAAAAACTTACCTTTTTAAGCTGTCGTACCCTTAAATTAAATATACCAACCCTAAGAGAAAGTCCAGTTATATTCAATTTTTCAATTAAGTCCTAAATCCTGTATCTAAATTTCGCCAATAAACAATTAGATAATGATAATTAAGTGTTAATCTCAAGTGACCTACCAGGTAAGTATTGTACTGTATATTTTCTCCATAAATAGTTAAGTAATAACATAGATCACTGTAGAAATGTATTATAAGTTTGTACAGCGCCCTTGAGGTGTTTTTGCACAAAAACGGCACTATACAAGTCATCCAAGTATTATTATTATTATTATTATTATCCTCGGCTACGGATCCAGAGGTCGCAGGTTCAAATCCCGGAGTGTGCAAGTAAATTTTATTTTCTTAAGGCGATGCACTACGTCGTGTAATATTTTGAACTGAGCCGCTCAATAAGACACCTTACGTAGATGACGATAAGGCTTAAATTCCCGCTTCACACCATCCACCTGTTTTGATTTATGCAAGAAAAAAACATGGCCAAAAAGTGCCTTTTATTTTATTTTGTGTATGTTCATGCACAAATATTTAAATGTTTTTCGATCATTTTATAAATAACTTAATTTGCCACATTATACAATAAAACCATAACCGAAAATGGGTTCGTAAGTGAGAGATTTTGAACTTTAAAGCAGTTTTCATAGGCCTTATAAATTATTTTTTTCTGGGCTTATAAAAAGACTTATCTAAAAATACTCGATTATTTCAAAGGACAGAATGTATTCTACTCACTTTATTTAATTAAAGCATCTGAAACATTTCTAGTCCACCAAATTTTCAAACCAAAAACACATGTTTTTAAATTACTACATAGTGCATCACCTTAATTTTTGTTGTTTGATAATTTATTAATTTTAAGGAATATATACAAGGTATCCATAATTTAAAAATATATATAATAGGTTTAACCATTCCACCATGGCCTTGCGCCGCAGTGAGAGGGATAGATTGATACGTCCGTCACACCTTATACCTTTTTACTTCGCATAACTTCCTCTCCTTAACAAGACCCTCTACACAGCATTCCCAAAGATGACATAACCCCCCTCAGGGCCTCCTGTGTATATATTTATATTTGCGGCATGTTCTAGAGTGGTAAATACTTTCAGTATCGCTCTGGTGAAAGAACACCATTCAAAATCGAAATGTTGCTTGTTTGAGTTCCATCAGGAATGTTACATTTATTTTTATGAGTGAAGAATTTTTTAAATGTAGTTGACATTTTTAAATTTTTACATTTTCGTACTAAGAAAAATCTCATTGAAAGTAAAATTTGTATAAACATGTAAGCATCAATATTCATAATGATGGGCACCCTCGAACTTTTCTAGACAAAATAAAACATTACAGCAGTTGACAAGAAAATTTAAATGAAACACATTTTGTCATTGAAAAGATTTATTAGTACCATCATAATCACTAAATTTATTACCTAAAACAATATTATCATGTTTCAAAATGTAAAAAAAGAAAACTATTGGAGCCCTAAAGCATAAAAGTAAAGCTTAAAATATGTTGGTGACTTCCCAAAATTAATAAAATGCTGCTTTCAGTCTTATATACAATTTATGTAAAGAGAACTTCAATAATCACTATTCTAAAGTGTGTTGTTTTTGTTGATTATACACAAAGTTACATTTCACGCACATTTAGTCATAAAATATTTTAGGTTTTCAAGTTTCAAAAGAGAAGAGAAAATGTTGGAAAAAGCTAATTTAATTATAAAGGAATGAAAAGGCATTTTAATTCTTCTTATGTTATAATTTTTATCTCAAGATTCATAAGTATTCATTTAGTTACTCATAGAAATGTAAGTAGGTTCCTACATAATTGAATACTATTAATGTTGTTGCAAATGTATGGCAAATTATGGAATATAAGAACATTTTACTTGTAATCCATTTGCATATTAAGAGAGTAAAATTCATGTACATATTATGTTACGTATACATAATTGAAGTATTATCGAAATACACATAATATTTACAATCATCTATTTAAGATTAGAAAGGATTTAGCTTTTCACAAAACTGCACTGGAAGAACTGCACAGGCGATTGGGGAAGCGAACAGCGGAGGCAATAAACATGCGGCAATGCTTCGTTCTTTGTAATAGTCAGCGGAACGCACAATATTGTAAATGATTTTATTTTGTATTGGCCTTATCAGATTTTCGTCAGAACTACACTGGTTGATCACAATAGTTTTGACTTAAATAGGCAAATGACTTGTTACTGATTAATTTCCAAATTGACAGAATGCCAAGTTAAGCAACATGTTACCGTGATGAGATATAAGCATGTATGTAGTAGGAAAATACTAAAATGAAATGATGATATTAAGCAACTGTTGATACCTCGCAGAAAGAGGTGAGAGTATAAAGTCTGAATAAAATTTAAAATATAGCCAATCATCAGACATTTAAAAAGACTTTTCAGATAAGACTTTTCTCTTCAGTCGCACTATGAAGTAGTTGCGGCTTGAATTGCTGGTTACAAAGTAGTTGAGTATAATCTTGTGCCTATTATCTCCAAAGCGCCCGTAGTTTCTGCTAAAATGTAAAACAGGCTTGAAAGCAGACAAAAACAATTTAAAAAAATGAAGTATGAAAAAAGCGCCCGTAGTTTCTGCTAAAATGTAAAACAGGCTTTGAAAGCAGACAAAAACAATTTAAAAAAATGAAGTATGAAAGTCAGTTCATTACCAAAAATTTGCTGTGTGTTATAAATAAATAAATCATTGGTTCTAAGACAATTTACAACTATTAATAGTCTGTTACGAGGGGCTACGAAAAAAAAATCTTACCAAATGCAATAGTGTTTTTGTATAACCTCCTCAGACCTCCCGTCTCCTGTGGGCGACATAAAAAGTGTCCGGAAAAGTGGTGTGCCTCCAAGATTATTATTAGATGCAAACTAGTTTTGAGTTTGAACTGTTTATCATAGATGTCAATTATATGTTTAAAATGATTTGTTTTTCAAATAAATGCTGATAAAACGGTTTTATGGTAGTGTCAAAATGGCAGATCTGAGGTAAGGACTTTTCGCTGGTTCAGAAATTGGTTTTAAGTTTGTTGTATTTACTATATTTTTAGTTCAACTATTATTATGTGTAATTTTTAGTGTTCTAATATGTTTATGTTATAACACCAAATTGATAGATTTTTTAATATTTTGTCATTCATATCTGTGAAAAATGTTCAATGTCGTATGTCTCCAGGAGGAGAGAAAGATGTAACATGTCTCTCAACTTTAATAAAACATTTATTTTTCGGAATAACTTTATTGAGTAAAACCTCAAATTGTAATATTTAATTATTGAAGACAATATTAATTTTTGATTAGATTTCTAAACGAAAATCTGAAACAGAAAAATCAGAAAAGGATACGGTCACATCTAGGTAGAGCGGTGTCCCGAAAGACAAGGGTCCTGGGTTCGAGTCCTAGATGTGACCGTATCCTTTTCTGATTTTTATGTTTCAGATTTTCGTTTAGAAATCGCTTATATTGTCTTCAATAATTAATAATAAAACATTTTGCAAAAAGTCATAATAATATGGTTTTATTGCATTTAAAACCAGTATGGAAGAAAAAATGTTTTTATAAGCTTCTCAGCGTTAACCCAGTTTTTAACCCAGCGTCTCCTACAAAAAGACATACGATTTTTGAAAAACTATGCATACAATTTGTTATTTTTTATCAAATTCATTTCTGTGATATTTTTGAAATACAAAGTCACAAAAAAAGTTGAATTCCAAAGATTTTTTTCCATGGGTCCGAGGAGACAATCAGTACTGATTATACATTTATTTTAATTTTGAGTATTGACTGATGAAATTCAATCCTAATTGACAGGTTCACATTTACAAATCGTTCATACAATATTCCATCCTGAGAATTCATTTCTCTTGTATTGTGAAATTTCTCTAAAAATAATAATATATTTATTACTAAAATAATCAGAGATAAGTATTTCTTAGAGAAAACTGTGACACATTGATGCATTAAAAAAAACATAAAAGTGTTTATTTCATCAGTGCACCAAATGCTTAATCTAATTGGGCATCAATTCGTCAGTCATCGTTTAGTTTTGATATAAAATTTCTAAAATATTCATTTTATTTGACACCTATTAATCATACTCTGACACAGCAAACAAATACTATTTTAATTTCAATGTGATAACAACAACTTTATATTATTCTATTTCATTATAAATGGTACAAGACATTATTATTAGACATTGAGTACATATAAACACATAAGTTAAGTACATTATTCATGCAGTATTAGCCCATTTTACAGAACTTATATTGTTAACTTTTTTGGATAAATCATAGATAGGCCAATTGATTCCACATGTGTGGTATAGCGGTGATTGCCGCTAGAACAAGGATGTATTGTGTTGAACAACAAAACATAATTCTTCATAGGTACAATCTGTGGTGGAAATTTTATATCATTTTGACCTCTAATAACAGAGTTGGCAGAATGTCAACATGTAAATTTGCGTGAAGAGAAACTAGGACTCAAAAATACAAAAGAATATTTATATTACTTCTTCACAGTCGCATCACAACTAAAATTACCAAGCAAGTTATTTGTTAAGAATCTGCTGGCGGCCTCCGAGATTGAGTGGTTACGTTTCTTGGCTACGAATCCGTAGGTCGGGTGCACAAATCACAGTGTGCGCAAGTACAATTTATTTGATTATTTTGTGTTATTTCAAAATTTATTCAATTAAAATAATATAAATGTATAGTATATTTGTGGCACACTCAGAGTGGTAGTACTTTCAGTTTTACCCTAGTGAAAGAGCACCATTCGGAATTAAAACATTGATTAAAATGACATTCCCCTCCCCACTCTCCCCACTACATTCAGCAAACAATATGTCCCTGCTTGGGGGATGCCATAGTCTCACTGGTTCCAGACGGTTGGGAGCAGTTGATACTTTAATGTGGTACTCTCATAAAAAAAGAATTTAAAACAAAGATTTTTAGAAAATTGTGTCTAATTACTGATTTTTTTTGCATGAGAATATATTTTTGATTATGTATGCATTGGAATCAATCACAAATGAATTGTGATGAAAGTTCTAGTAATAAATAATTAAACATATGAGCTATGGGCTAATATTATGTAATGGGCTAATATTGCACATTTTTATGTTCTTGAATTTCTGATTTTAACATTGATTGGTAACAAATACATTAGTTCATTCTCAATTTCCTGTTCATTAAGGATTATTATCACCACAGTTTGATATCCACAAGATTCCTTGAGTAAGTTTTCACAACCCAATCGATATTCATTTCACAACCCTTCAATAGATGGCAGCAATTGCAATATCTTTATATAAATTCATTAACTTGAAATATGTAATCTAGAAAAGATTATTATGTTTTCTGTTTTTTTATAACATATTATGTTCACAGAAAATTGAGAACAAACTGGATTATATTAATTAATGGGAAATAAATTCCTTTATTCTACTGATAAACATGTAATTTGTCGACTTCTAATAGTTGACATTTCCATGGGTTTGGTAATCATGAACTACACAAAACTATTTTACAGTAATATGTAGGAATGTATAAATATCTAGTAAAAACTTAACAATCTTCCTATCTACACATTATTCTGTCATAAACACTTTATATATTCAAAGATATTACATATATTATACATACAGTTTAATTCAATATTGGCACTTGAAACATTTAGAGAAATACTAGGAAGCTCTTAGTTATTGTATATTACTGAACAGAATACCCCTTTAAACCATTTGTTATAAAATGGCATGTAAAAATGTTTTAACATTGGTCCTTGCCATCTGCAGCCAGCTACTTATCTCTGCCAATGCAGGTAATCTGAAATGCTCGAATCAGCCGTTGGCGCTGGTTTAGTTGGATATCATGTCAGGCATTATTCCTATGAAATGGTTTAATAATAATTGTAATTAAAATGTGTCAATGTTGTATTGTGCCTTTGTGCTCCTTGAGAACGTCTGGAAATAGGTTTCTAAGAAAATATTTAAAAATAAACCAATTCATATAAAATTCTCACATTTGCAATAAAAATATTGTTTCATCACACTATGTGATTCCTCTGGAATCTGTTATAATCGTAAGCATAGTCTACTTTGAACAACAAGCTATCTATCTATATAAATAAAAATTTAAATGTTGGTTTGGTATGATTTGAAATTTTCACAGCCAAAAGAATTATAGCGATTTGTTTTTTTCAAAATTACACATCTGCCCTGATGTTGGACACTGCTATGCTGTCCGAAGCGTTGGCTAAAGAAGGAGGTAGCGCAACACGGCATAAAATCCCAAAAACAAATCACTATATATGTTGGTTTGTTCAAAATTTTCAATCTCCAAAAACTTCACTGATTGCTTTGAAATTTTGACACAATGTTGCATTCGAATACGTGTGTGTTTTTTTATACCTGTATTATACAGATATCACCTTAAAAAACAGGTAAAAACATGCCTTTTTTCGCATGTGAGATGTAAAACAGGTGTTTTTTTTAAAAACAGTGCTATCTGCCGGACCTAAAAGCAACACGCGCTATTATTTCTCTATCTGCACAGCAGACTGAGCCATAGCAACACGTGGAGGGGTACAGCTAGTGGTGATATAAATTTATTTGTCATCTTATTCTTTTAAAAGTAGGTGCAGATATATATTTATAGGAAAACAATTTGAAATAGCTTACGGTTATAAAGTAATCAAGCCTTCCTTTTTCCCAATTACTGTTGCATGTATATTTATCAAATCATTTTTAATAACTGCTTGACACTCCAACCACCATATTTATCAACCTTTTTTTATGAAGATGTCTAATCAAATGATATCCAACCACACCAGTGCCATTTGTTTCGAGCTTTCCAGATTACCTGTCATTGATAACACAAGACAAATAAAAAGTGTTTGCGATACATAAATACATATATACAAAATCAAATGAATTTGCTTCCGTACACTGATAGCTTACTTTAAAATACTAAAATAATGAATACTGGCAAATCTTTTGTTAGTAATAGGCCAAATAATTAAATTAAGCTAAATAAGTTATCACATTGTAAGCAATACATACATTACAAAATATAATTTTGAATGAGCATGTTTGCTTGTTGTGATATTATTTAAAAAATTCAAGCTGTAATATATACAGTTTTTTTTTGTTGAAAAGTTTTCTTGATTTTCATTAAAAAAGTTATTATACTTGCACATTATAAAAGAATTACATAATTATAACACATTTTGATAATGCTGGAAAACTGAAACTACTTATATATCAAATTTAATGTAATGCCTAACTTTCAGTGAATAATAATAATTACATATCTATTACTTTTCTTAAATAGATAGCTAGTTTACTATATAAAAATTTGTTCATCGTCGGATTGCGTATTTCCATAAACTAAGTGGGATGCGTTCCCAGGATCTTTTTCTTGCTTTTTATTTGACTGACTCAGTTGGTTAACTACTTTAGAAGGAGTCACAGGATACTTGACATGACCATTCCACCGTCTGCCAAAAGCACTAGATTTTGGAACGCCTAATTTTAGTGTTTCAAAGTTTTCGTTTGATACTGCGGTGACCTTCTTGATAGGGGTTAGTTTGAGTTGGCTCAAAGTTGAAGTGCTAGAATTTCCACTATAGGCTTTTAAAACAGTGATATTGTCACATGACATTGTGCGGCAGTTAAGGCTATCGTCTAAAGTACTATCAGCAGAATCTAAAGTGCCAAAAATATCCACATTAGCCGGAATATGGACACTCAAAGGCCTGCGTTTGTAATTCTTGTTTTCTTGGGTTGTACTGAACGAATTGGTTTTATTGCGATGCGGTCTTTTTGAAGGGGTACTTTCTGTAGAGGAGGAATATTGGAATGTATCAATTGGATCTTTGCTAACGTCATTGGGTTTCTTCTGCACAAGTTCTAAACTATTAATATTAGTGCTAAGGTTAAAACTAGATTTTCTCTCAATATTATGTTTTGTTAGAGCTAGTAATACATTTATTGTCTTAAGAGCTTCCACGTTCAATAAATCATTATCAAAAGTTTGTGTTTCATTCTTGTGTTGGTCGGTCGCATGTTCGGATCTACGGCTGATATCATTGGGGAGGACGTTTGAATCATTCTGTCCAGTTCCACTGTTATAAAGCGATAGTTTTGAAAATGAACTACCATTCAGTAACCGGGCAACGATGTTATTGCTCATGTCACCTGATAAAGAATGCTTTCTCAGGAAATCTCTATTATTACTGAGAGAAGTGTTTCGCCTAGATCCATCAGTCACGGGAACTGTTTGCAGCAAAATGATTTCCACTTGTTTGGGTGCATTTTGGAGCATGGATAAAGCTTTGTTGTAATTTAAATTCAGCAACGTTTGTCCATTCACAGAAATAATTTGGTCACCAGGATAAATTTGCTTCAGTGCTGCTGCTGGTCCATTTGGAGTGATTGACTTCACATACACATTACCTGCAATCAAAGAACAATTAATGAATCACAAATACAGCAAACAATCTAAACATAGGGCATTTACCCACACTTAGAACAAGAAGGGAGAAAGTGATATGTAGAATAAAGATTTCCAACTCCTCCCAACCGTCTGGAGCCAGTGAGACTGTGGCATCCCCAATTGGGTTGTGAGGCTGAAAGAAGTGGGGAGAAGAAGAAGATGAGGAAGAGGAAGGTGGGAAAGTACCTGACTATTCAAATCTGGTCACCAAACACGTCCAAAACCATTTCAAGCAACATTTAAATTCGGAATGGTGGTCCTACACCAGGGTGAAACTGAGAGTATCTTCCACTCTGGAACGTGCCGCAAGTATACTATATTGTGAAATAACACAAATTAATCAAATAAGATTGACTTGTGTACTTTGAGATTTGAACCCGCAACTTCCGGCATTGCTAGTTGGGAACTTTACCCCTCGACCATGGAAGCCGTCGGACCATAACGAGTTTTTATTTTGCTATTGCCCCATTTCGTTTTTGAGGTATATTTAACAGAAACTTACCATCAGATCCTTCAGCAACTTGCATTCCTAAAGCACCGTTGGAATCCCTCATTAGATTGACAGTTCTGAAGCATCTTTCAGACTGCACACACCCCATGGAGTTAAGGCGATCCTGCAGGGAACAGTTGAGGAGAGTTTCATCATTCTGAGGGTGGTATCCAAACGTGTTGTTGGCAACTTGTGGAGAATCTGTAGCAAGAGAAATACATTAATAACATTAAAAATAAGTCTAGAGTGAGGGAAAAGGATAAACATAAATTTATGTATACAGAACAATCTAATAAATACGTATTAATTGAATAGGATGACTCATTTAAAAAATAATTTGTTATTGCAAATGCTATTAAATTTAGGTGTTTGCAATATCACCTTAAATCCTTTCAAAGCAACTAAATGGTAAGTAAAGGTAAAATTAAATAATTGCCGATGTGTAAATATTTCCCTGAACTAAGCTTGAAGATGATTTGCAACGAGCAACTCTATCTTTTGGCTACAATAAATGTTTTCCAGATTTTGCAACAAGCTGGTTTTGTAAATTTTTTTGTAAAAGATTTATGTCCTTAGTTTTATAGTCGAAAAGATATAGTAGAAAAGAAAAGGAAGAAACCGGTTGAAAGAAAGAAGAGGTCGTAATGTTACATATAAATACGCGAGCAGAAATGCTGAGCTGAACCTCAACTTATGGCAAAGCAACGACGCAACCGCAAATGCGGAGAAACGCCACTTGCAGTTGCTTCGTTCCTTTTCTGTAATTTGTGGATCGGTTTGCAAATGTATACGAACCATTATGTGTTTGTTCTTCGAATTTAACATTTCATAATTTACATACAATTTTTTTCTATAAAATAGCAAAAATTAGTGTCACTGTAAGCCGCTGCTGAATGTGTATATATTAGAATTTACATTACTCTTTAACCGCCATCTCCTTGCATCTAAATCTCGACTGAACCATGTGCGATCCCTGTATATCCCAGCCGGCAAGAATATTCAATAAATAAAAATAAATTTTTGGTCAACATGAAAACAATACCATATTTTATAAAGTGACATTTTGTTTTTCGTGTTTAACAAACCCAGTAGAAGTAATTTACAAAGGCAAAATGAATGTATACGGTTGACACTGCAATTGCAGTGCTTCGGCTATAAATGGTATATAAATGCCATTGCGTGGTGGAATAGCTGACATCAAAAAAGCGTACCTACTTTAGAAAAGGTTAATAATATTTAACCAAAACATACCTATCACATAAGCAGAATTGATATTTGTGGTACTGCGACTTGCTTCACAGTTATAATTTCTTTGAGGCAAAATGTTCATTCTGTTGACAACATAGCCCTGAGCTTTGTTTCCAGTAGCAGGATCATCAGAGTCACTCAGGTTGGAAGCTAATTCTATGTCTGAGTGAACTAGACGCTCGGGAGAGAATGCCAATCGGCTCATTTGATCTGAAAATGATGGTGATATTCCTGCAAGAGAAAAAGTAACACATCCTCAGTAACACTGTCAAAAAAATTAACATCTATATATTTACTTATTAAACCCATCGGCCACATAATTACTAAGCGAAAAAATTGGCACTCAACACTCAGTTAATTTTGCACACTATTAATACTTATTAGTACTAAATTTTTTTATTTTTTTTTATTTTTTTATAGTGAATACCTCACAAGAGTCCCAACTGCTCCCGTCTGGAGCCAGTGAGACTATGGCATCCCCAATTGGGGGATGTTGTGAGGCTGAAGGTAAGTGGGGAAGGGAAAGAGGAAGGTGGGGAAGTACCTGGCTATTCAGATCTAGTCACTAAACACGGCTAAAGCCATTTGGAGCAACGTTTCAATTCTGAATGGTGGTCTTACACCAGGGCGATACTGGTAGTATCTTCCACTCTGGAACGTGCCGCAAATATACTATATATTATTTTAATTAATTAATTGTGAAATAACACAAATTAATCAAATAAAATTTATTTGCGCACGCCGGGTTCGAACCCGCGACCTTCGGAATGGCAGTCCAATGCGTTACCACTGGACTATGCCGGCCGTCAAAAATGCACACTGAGCCGGGGTTCGTGCCAAATGGGTTGAGGAACATAAACAGCCTTAATATTAATATAATATACAGAAGGTAATGAACAAAAAAACAGACCAATTACAAATGTTCACAGATAGGTTGATTTAGTAATATAAAATTAAGAACTTAATTAACTAAAATTTAAAAAAGCAGAACGAAGTAACAAAAAAATAAAAATGAAAGTACAGCAATTACATATATATTCATTTTTGAGAGGCCTGTTGACCTATCCAGCTCTTCCAATGCAGTGGAAGGAATGGATTCAATGTCTGTCACTCTTGGACACACTGACCCAGACTCTTATCCACCCCTCATACCATTTTCCATTTCAAAACTTCCTCCCATTCCTTTCCTTAAAAAGGCTTATCACACGGCATCTCTAAAGATGACATAGACTCTGAGGGAATTTATTTTCCTGTGTGGGGTTTGTGTAAAAAAAGAAATACTTTAAATATTTTAAATACTGTATATGTAATCATATGAGATGGGTAGAAAATTAAGCCAGCATTCGGTTGGATTATATTATAAAACCAAGGTTACCAATATATTCTCATTCAGAACAAGTAATGCTAACTTAGTGGAAAACGCAAATAGTGTACATATGTTTTATCTTATGTGTTGATGACGGAAACAAATAAATAATCAAAATTGAAAATCGTGTAATCGTCTAATCGTAAAACGTCAGTAGTTAATCAAATTAAATGATTAAAAGTAAATTACCGGTAGAAACTACCAACTCATTCATCGATGTTGTGGAACAATCATTGCAAATGTCACATCTCCTTGTAAGTTATCTTGAAATACCACTTGACACTGGTAATAATCTTATAAAAGCAGAAAATCTGAATTTTCCAATGTTTGAGAGTGGTCCATCATATAATATCTACGCAACTTTCAATGTGAATGATTCATTCGACATTTTGGATATTTTATTTTTTACTTCGTTAAGCATTTTGTTTGGATTTCTAATAATTCTGTTAAATCCACCAAAAAGGGCCGGCCCTGATCTAAATGACACCTGGCACGGGTAAAATTTTGGCCAATAGAAGCGTAGGTCTTTGTAGTGGGTGGTAGGTAGTAGGTAGGTGATCACTGTAATCAATAATGTTCGGATGATTTCTATCTTTGTGTAACGCCATTTTAATGTAAAAGGGCGATGTGTTAGGACTGTTAAGTGATAGGTATTATGAGTGCCTTGGCAATTTGGTGCCCGAAGCAGACTGCTCGAATTCTGCCCGCATAGGGCCGGTCCTGCCACCAACCTATTTGTGTTGCATCTAGACTGTGAAACTGCTTGTGTTGATAAGAAGTAGGATGACTGGACCCGTTGAAGGCCCTGGTGCCCATTTTCACTCCTAGTCTTCGTGGGAGACTACAGCTCTCCGGAGAAGATAGAACTTCAGAACTGCTGGCGTTGGCTCCATCCATCGAAGTCGGACCACCTGACCAGTATGCAGTGCCATCTCTGAAAAAAAGAATGATCGCATTATTCAGTATAATTTTCACTTGGAGACGAAAAACAGACAAGCTGTAATTATTTTGCAACAAGGTTTAAAAACACGGTTTTAATATTAAGATTTGAGGTGCCAATTAATCGGTGACCGGATAACTCGTCAAAATGACAGTTCAAATCACCTGTAAAAAGTCATGAAGTGATGAAACATAAACTTGGCAAAATAAGGAGGTAGCACAACACGGCATAACACCACAAAAATAGATCACTATAATACTTTTGGCAGTGAAAATCTCAATTTATATTCAAACAAAAAAATGGTTAAATAGGTTAATTCGGTTAAGTATGAACTTAACTGAATAGTAACCGGGTAGTTTTTTTCATTGCTTTATGACCTTTTAAAGGTGTGTTGGGTTATCATGGCAACAATCTGAATGTTTTATTACATAATTTTGATTCCAATGAATTAAACTTAAGACCACTAACTGCTTAAGACCAAAACCTTTTTAGGATATTTGATAAGTCAGGGATACCCCTAGCACGGCGAGTGAATTTTTTTTAATGAAATAAAAATTATTTTTATTATTGAATATGTACACACGTGTATTATAAACATACCTAGATGAAATAATTATTAATTAAAAAAAGAAGTTGCCCAAAAGTCATCAGGAAGATGCCCTCATGTTTGCAAATGACGTCTTGTCACCACGAGTTTGACATTTTGTGAAGCAGAATACACATTGACAAACCATGAATTGATATACTCTATATATTGTTTCAAATAATTATTTTTATTTAGCAACAATGTTACTGCCTCAGGAAATCGAGAGAGGGCTTTTGCGCCACCTAGTGTCATGTTATAACTATGTAGTCAAAAATAAATTTTTAATTTACCCAGAGATTTGCTCAACATGTTTGCTGGGTTTTTCATTCTCCTTATTCTGAAACTCTTCCAATCTCCTATCTTGTGGGAATTCACTGCAAGACTTCTTCCTGGACAGTTGGTACTGTCCCCTAACAGCCAAATTATAGCTGTCCTGGAAATTGCTGCATTCGTTCACCCAAGCCTCGGTATTGTCATTTGCTTCAGCGTTGGAAGATCTTCTACTAGACTTGGCCGAATTAACTGCATTCTTTTTTGCTTTCTCGCTCTTGTTGTCACCGTCACTATGAAGAGGAATGCTGAACTCGTCTGATATGTTCAGGAGAGAGTTAATGTCTGCGTGGAGGCGCATGTAGAATCGATGATGGAGAGATGCTAACCAGAATGTAAAATAACTCCTGAAAGTTAAAATAATAACTCAATCAGAGATGTGCAAAATGGGTACCCAAAACCATTTGAAATGCAAAATGGAAATGGGTCAAAATTTTTCCATTTGAAAATGCAAAATGCAAAATGGTTTTTAGAAAAGCATTTCAAATGCAAAATGCAAAATACCTATTTTCAAAATGCATTGAAAATGCAAAATGGTTTCTCAGGTCAAACAATTAAAATAATTATAGAATTTTTAAACAATTTTGTCATTTAACCCTCCGTCAGGCACACCTATGGGCGAACCGAAATCGGGCGCACCCGGCCTGAGAGGCCACCAATACATTTTTAGCCCCCACCTTCCACTATATTAATTCTAATACAAAATACTTGTCGGGTAGTCTTTACTAGGATCTATAGAAAGGAATTAAACCAAATATAACACAAAATAACCAGTTTATTAAACATTACCAACCATAAACTAAAATAAACAATTTTCCAAAAACAGTGTTCAAAATAATTGGTCAAACCGAGCTCCATAAAAGTAATAAAAGTTTTAAAGTAATAAAAATTTAAAGGTAAGGTAGGTGGTAGTCTCTACTGACTGCAGCCGTAGCCAGATACGGACGATGAGGTTCCCAAATCAGCAGCCGAAAAACAAGTTTGGCACAGCGCGTTTACGTGGAGTAAACAGATCGGTCGATGACAACCTAAACATTCGTAATTCGTCATCCTCCTAAATCCTGATTCAAATACGCATATTCCACACTTTTGCCTTTTTTAAGGTATTGTAGGGGATGTGTTTTATTGGAAGCGAGTTTGCAACTGAATCGGCATTCCATTTGTATTCAGACTTCGCCGAGCTAGTTGTCCGATGTCGCTCTCATCGCCTAAATCTTCAACCAAAGCTGGATCTTCAGAAGCATCATCATCGAGAAGAAACGTCACCATATCATCAGCATCATTGCGTTGAGAGAGATCATCTTTTCTAGCCATTTCGGCAGAAACATATGTATATAAAATGCCTAAAACTGAAATTATAATTCAATCGGGCGCACTCTGCCTGAAAGGCCAGGGTCCAATACAGAACTTATTTCTCAAGATACTGATAAACTTCATACAGAACAGGCATAATTGAGTATAATGAACAAGTGCAAATAAAAATATCCTGAAAAAGGTCACCTTCAAAATTGTGATGCAATCTGGCGCAGGCGGCCTGTGAAGCTGAGTGTAAGGTGTAAGTGAGCTGCGTAAAGACCGACGACTGACTGAAGAAGGGCGCCATGTAAGGTTTCTAAAGTTAGGCGAGTAAAATGAGGGAAGGGCGGGAGGCCGCCTTTGAGAATTGGAGAGGGAAAAAATGTCTTTTGTTGGCCTCTGAGGCCGGCTGCGCCCGACGGAAGGTTAATAATGGACATCAATGTAGAACAAACATATTACATTATGGTAAATCCAAAAACACCACGACTACAGATTATGAAACCACATAAAATTTGCGCGGGACTAATGTTGCCAACGTAAAAACATAGAAACTGCTATCTAACATTTAATATTACAGCGTCATGGCCATGTTCAGTATTTGAATCAGTATTTTTTGTAATGGTATCACTCAATTGACAAATGTAAATGATCTCTCATAGCGAGGTTGAGGACCGACTGATATTTGGCACTTATGAAAAAAAGATGAGTGGAGATAGTAGGAAGAATGTTGCAAAAAAGCATTTAAAATGGAAAATGCATTGAGAAAAGCATTTAAAATGCAAAATGCAAAATGGTTTTTAGAAAAGCATTTAAAATGCAAAATGCAAAATACCCATTTTGCATTTTGCATTTCCATTTGAAATGGATTTATTTGAAATAAAGCACATCTCTGAACTCAATTAATAGGTAGGTACACTAATATAGCCATAAAAACAGTGATTTATTAACCCTGTCTTAACCGTTATTGTCAATTTAAAGAAAAAATAATTTTTATATGTCTCTAATATGATTAATAAAATGGAGTAGATGATTCACATTTATGCAATCTCATCATCCACAGTTGTCCAATATTTAAAATTCTAACATGACCAGGCCCAAGTACATAATGATTCGTTTGATTGTTTCATCTCCGCGCAACATTCCTCACCCCTTGCATTTACTCCCACGCTCGTCGTCAGTCCACTGTACTGGTTTTAGTTAACACATGCCTGCAGAATCTCATTTATACATAATATTTCTCACTGCAATGCACTATGCTTTTTGTGGAAGTTTTAATTTACTTACTAAACAAACAAAACACAAAAAGCGAATATGATTACTTAATAAACTGTACTTACTTATTAGAATCCATCTTCAGTTTAAACTTAAGATTACTCTTATTATGCCCAACAGCCGCCCGGTCATTGGGGATTACATAGAGCGTGCGCTTGTTGTAGTAAAGGGTGTGGATGTGCTGCCAAGCCAGGCTCTGCAGCAGAATCCTGCTGTTAGTGTTCTCCCGGGCTAGGGCTGTGATGCAAGTGTTGCGTGAGTACAGAATCATGCCGCGTGGGGAGATGGACAGCCAAACATCACGCGTGAAGCCGTCTCTGGTAGCCTAGAAAGGTGAACAACGCATTTATTACACAAGGTATCTTGTCTTATTTTTTGTCAGTTAAATTGATTTCAAAGTTCTATGACTCATGATGGAGAAGATGAGACCTGAAAATAGTTTCAAAGATCTAGAAATCTAGACATAAAATGTTGTTCATTTTTCATATTGCCAGATATCACAGCAGGTTTTCTGCTTCATACTTAAGAGAGAGGACAATGAAAACCAAACCTTCCGCAAGAGATCCAACTGCTTTCAACCATCTGGAGCTAGTGAGACTATGGCATACCCAATTGGGGTGAGGTTATTATTTGTGAGGCTGAAGGTAGTGGGAGAGGAAGGAGATGAGGAAGGCGAAATTGGGGAAGTACCTGGCTATTCACATCTGGTCACATAATAGTAGATGTAGCTGGATAAAGCTGTTTCAAGAAAAATTTGAATTCTGAATGGTGGTCTTACACCTGGGCGATACTGAGCGTATCTTTCACTCTGGAATGTACCGCAAATATGCAACATATTATTCTAAATTAATAAATTGTGAAATAACACAACTTAATCAAACAAAATTTACTGGCGCACGCTGGAATTTGAACCTGTGACCTCAAGATTGTTAGTCGAGAGCCTTACTTATCGACCAAGGAGGCCGCCAAGTTAGTTAAACTGAACATCGGAGAAAATATATTATGATGGCATGCCATGTAATTGATTTTATTATTCATAGTGAATCAGAAGATTGGTTTCAAAACTTTTCACATGGAGGAATTCAGCGAGCAAAAATCTACTTTTCAGAATAGCGGGTATCCTCAAAAGCATTGACGTCAGAAGAGACAATAACTAACATGAAATCTGGGTATTATTTCCACGAGCTGGAGACTAACTATGTGACAATCATTTGTACATTGACCACAGGTGAGCGAACATCAAAATAACGAGACCTTCTACAGAAAAGAAAAGATCCCTAAAGTAAGGTAACGGTTTGCAGCGCAAGCCAATGTAGGACTTTTCTGTGCAGGGTCTGAATGTGTATTTCTAACCGAGCCGACTAATAATGTCGCATTAACATGTTTGTGTAGTGATATAAAATAACATACATATAACTAGAGATTCAGGATGTGCCTTGCGCACATACAAATAAAATGCACAGATAATTGTTTCTTTTGCTTTCATAATGTTATGTATTCCTCCGTGGTATTATATATTTTGGAGTGCTTTATTTCAATATTTATTTATTTATTCATGGGAAAATTATGGTACCCTTAAAGAAATATAAACTTTTTCAAAAGCCTATTCAAAAATACATATGTATTAATTTATTGTTGCATAAAGTTATTGCTAAACACTGTGTTTACATATGATTTTAATTAAATTAGGTGTGAGATAATTCATACACATTGATTATATTTAAGAGGTTGCGGACTATGGCATCCCCACTCCTGCCATAACAAGTACCTGGCTAATCAGGTCTGGTCACTAAACAAGTCATCTCAAGCAACTGAGAGTGTCTACTACACCTTTGGAAAAATAATAATGGACCTGCTATGTATTATTTTAGTTAAATTATTTATGGGTGAAATAAGTAACATAAAATAATTCAAATTAAAATAAATGATTGTATTATTTTTATGATATGAGCTTTTGTGTGAAAACACAAAATTTTGTTTTGTAAGTAATGTATAACTCATTTATATCAAATATACGATTTTGAAAACAAGTGGAACTTTTTTGCAGTTTTGGGAATTTGCAATAACGTTTATTACTGCTGCTGGGCGCTATCGTAAAAAGGACTAGTAAGTAGGTAAAGTCTTAATAGTAATGATTCATTTGTTGACCAGTCATTGAAAGAGTGAGGCCCAAGTCACTTCCCCGCTCTTCGCAATGTGGTTAGTTCTCCTCACCCTAATCTTCCTGTCTACTCATGTCTACGAACAAAAGAAATGTTCTAATCTTTTTCTTTTTTTAAGTGTAAGCATGTTAAGTAATTGAACTTGCTTGCAATTGAAATCATATATATTGATAAACTTACCCAAACTGCAGTGTAAAAGTGAGATCCGTAATCCTTAAATGTTTGCACAACTGAAATAAACTTTTCCTTTGCCTCTTCCGAAGTCATATTTTTATGAGATTCGTGAGCCTGAAAGAAAAGTAGAATACAGAAATCAAAAATGAAAATACTAAATAAAATTAAGAAAGAAATAAAATAGAGAATCACTGAATTTGGCTTATTTTTCTTGAACATTAGTTGCATCATTTCTGCTGCATCTTGTTTGAAAACTTTTCCATTTTGAGAGTAAAGATTTCTATAATCCAGATGACTATCTAAGAAAAAGACAGCATTAGTAAGGATTATGACAAAAATGATATCATGTATCTCTGTGAATCATTCATCTCAATTTTTCATCTCAAAGATTGCGATGAAAAAGTAAATCTCGGTGGAGTCAAAGAATGTCAAGCTTACTTGTTTTAAAAGAAGTCTCATTTCTGAGTCATTTTCTGAACAGGATCCTTCGGGGAAGTAATGTTCCATTAGGTAATAATCTCCCGAACTGTGTTCCTGGAAATGTTACAAAATAAAACAAATGAATACAGATAATTGTAAAGATAAATGAATATGAACAGTAATTCAACAAATGAATACAGATAATTGTAAAGATGAATGAATACGAAAAGTAATTCAACAAATGAATACAGATAATTGTAAAGAAAAATGAATACAAACAGTAATTCAACAAATGAATACAGATATGTAATTGTAAAGATAAATGAATGCGAACAGTATAATTCAACAAATGAATTCAGATAATTTTAAAGATAAATGAATATGGACGGTAATTCTACAATAAATCGACCCCTCCTCTGTAAACTATTGTAACCCACAAAATGGTAAAAAAACCCACAGATAATTGTAAAGTTAAATGAATACGAATAGTAATTCAACAAATGAATTCATATAATTGTAAAGATAAATGAATACGAACAGTAATTCAACAAATGAATTCAGATAATTTTAAAGATAAATGAATATGGACGGTAATTCTACAATAAATCGACCCCTCCTCTGTAAACTATTGTAACCCACAAAATGGTAATTTTGAGTTTTTAATGTATCTAGCAGTAAAATTTTATGGGTGAAAAAAAAATTATAAAAATATGTAAGCATGTTTTTTCAAACTGTCATTAATCGTAAATCCTTTGTGCTGTTTTTTGGGACTATTTAAACATTTTACATACAAAATATGAAATTGAATATATGTATAGTAAATTATATTTCTTTGTTCCCTTCACAAGAGTGACCTGTGCTGAGGTGAACGAAAGTAATTCATTTCTGTTTTATTAGGTTTCTATGTCGTTTTTAATGTTTTTTTAAGAGCTTTTTTTTTTTAAAACTCATTCAGCCAGATTTTTATTCTTGATTTGTAATCATTCAAATTTTCTATTCGCTTTATATCAGGGGGAAGGATGTTGTGGAGTTTCGTCGCAAAATACATATAATTTCTTTGTCCGAATGTGGTCTTATGACCTGGAATATTTATGTCTTTGTGATTTGACCTAGTTTGATGAATACGCGGTATTGTAGAGGATTCAGTATTTTTTAATAGTTTCAAAAGTGTATTTTTAGCATATATTTGTTGTACATTTGGTACATCAAAATTATTGAAAATTTCAATCAAAGGCGTTCTCATGGGTTCTTTCAGTATTGTCTTCATGATTCCTTTTTGAATTGTGTTCAGGTTATGTATATACTTAGATACAGCAACTCCCCATTCTATAATTTCATATTCAATACGAGAATGACATAATGCGTAGTAGATTTATTACATGTCATGTCATTATCATTTACCACATTTCTTAGATTTTTAAAGAAATAAATAAGTTTTTCCGTGATATCTTTGATATGCAGGTCCCATCTAAGATTTTCCCCAATTACTACCTCCAGATATTTTATGCTTTGTGATTTTTCTATAATTGGGCATTGACATTGAACATTATTTCTATAGCATTCGTGTAATCTTAGTAAGAGTGATTTTACTCTTTGGCCCTTTGAGTTCATTGATGTTATTTACTGGTCGGTGGCTGAGTTGACATCGCGTTTGGGTCCCACCCAGGCGTAGTGTGTTCAATTCCTTGGCTGGATAAGTCCTCCATCACAACGCAAGCAACATTTTCCGCTTACTGTGGTGGTAGTAGGAGATTTTCAAATATTGTCAGGTTATTCGTAACCCGGAAATGTTTGCCTTTCTTTTTAAAATTTTATAATATTTAGTTTTGCTTATATTAAGGGTAAGTGAGTTAATTTTCAGCCAATTTTGAAGTGTACTAAGCCCCTGTTCAGCCACATAAAATATTTCCGTCCAGTTTTCTTCTTGAAATAATATAACGGTATCATCAGCAAAACTGATTATGTTTCCTTTAATGTTAAGGTTAGAGATATTATTTATACACGGTGTCCGGAAACTCGTAGTACAAGCTACAAGCTCGTAGTACGTAGATGATAACGTACCTAATACCCACAGTGTGCACGCCAAAAATCGCTCCGCAAATAATATTTAAAATTAATAGTTTATACATCGAATTTAATAAAAAAGACATTGATAATCGCATAACTGTGTAACAGTAGTGAACTTCTTTACTTTATTTAAATAATAACGGCATCGTTATATACATTTTAAAGTGATTTTAAAATCTGTGAAGTGAGCTTGTACAGTGTTGTTGCCTGTAATAACCACTCAACATCAGAATACCTAACATTTCTAAGACTCACAGCACTAATATAACAGTATAATCGCAGGTCCCGCTATATCGGTGGTGGCTAAGCGGTTTAGAGCGGCAAACGTCACTTGCTTCAAGCGCAGTCCCAAGGGAACAGAGTTCGCTCCCTTCCGTAACCTAACGGCTTTTTTTATTTTAAAATAAGTCGATTTTAGTACACCAACCTTCTACATAAATTACAACGCCATCTAGGTGCAATACGCCAAAAACACATTAAGATGAACAGGCAAAAGAAAACCACAAAAAAGGCGCCATCTAGCGATTCGGAAGAAGACTATCACACTAACAAAATGATGAAATTTATGGAAAAAAAATTTGAGGACTTATCAGAACAGTTAATGAAATCTTTTAACGAACAACTGAAAAATGAACTCAAAGAACTTAAAAAGTCTGTGGAATTCTGTTGTAATAAAATTGACGAATACGAAGAAAAAAATAAAATCAAAGATAATTTAATTAAACAATTACAATCAGATAATAAGGAAATCAAAATGCAATTGAACAAAATGGAACAATTTCAAAAACAAAATAATATTGAAATACAAGGTGTTCCTTTCAAAGAGAATGAAAACTTACCTAAAATAGTTCACAATATATTGGAAACAATAAAATGCGAAACTGAATTACCTAAAATAACAAACACATATAGAATTAAAAACAGAAACCCATTAAGTAAAAATCCAGGGATAGTAGTTTCTTTTCAAAACAAAGAAAGTAAGGACAATATTATAACCCAGAAAAGAAAATATGGTACTTTGTACCCAAAAAATATAAATTTTTCTGAAGATTATAAAAACATTGTTTACATTAATGAACAATTGTCACAAAATAATAAACACCTCCTATTCCTGGCGAAATCATCAAGACTAGGCTACAAGTTTATCTGGGCAAAAAATGGTAACATAATGATGAGAAAAGATGAATTAGCCCCAATCATCCACATAAGGCAGCCGGAAGACATTCCCTCCGAATAAACAAACAAGTGACCATAATACATGTATAAATACTTCATCATTGTTCAAAATGTCTGATGAAAATTTTTTGCATGAAAACTTTATATGTAAAAACACAAGTGAACTAAATAATCATTTTAAAAATGTTAATTTTTCAGTTCTAAATATGAACATACGGAGTTTAAGAAAGCACTTTGATGAACTCTGTGTCCTAATCGAAAGTCTAGATTTTTCTCCTAGTATTATTATATTAACAGAGACACAGATGAAAGAGGTAATACCCTATAACCTGCCAGGATATATAACCATTTCATCTAAATGCAAACATACTGGACACGATGGAGTCACGGTATTTATGAATAATTGTCTCATGAAAACTGCTTTCGAGATTTTAGATTTTAAAACAGCAAATGCTATTAAATTAACATTTAACCATAACAATTATAATTATCTGCTAATAGCTATCTATAGATCACCTTCACTAAATGAAACTTTCTTCAATAACGAACTTAATTCGCTTTTAAAAATGACTAACAGAAATAACTTCAACTTCGCAATATTAACCGGTGATATCAATATAAATATAAATGAAAATAACAAAAGAACAAACTGTATAAATGAGTACTTAGATTGTTTGTCGTGTGCTGGATATCAGTCTTACATAAACTCACCAACTAGAGAAAATTTGAATAACTCCACGACTCTAGATCACATATTTGTTAAATCACACAAACACTTAAAAACAACATCTTCAACTCTAATAACAAACATTACTGATCATTACCCAACATTTTACGGACACAACATCTTAACTGCAAATTCAAAAGAAAATTCTGAAACAGTTGAAAAAAAGAATATTAATTACCTCACATTAAATAATCTACTTCTTTTGGAAAATTGGGATCAAATTCTATCAATTTCAAACCCATATTCAGCATTAGAATCGTTTTATAAAACTCTCCAAGAATATATTTCAAAAAGTACAAATAAAATTGTTATATCTAAGAGAAAATATAAAAAAATTAAACCTTGGATAACTGTAGGAATAATAGTCTCCATTAAACAAAGAGATAAACTATATAGAGAGATGCTAAATTATCAAAGAGCCTGTCAAAAAAACAATGTCAGAACAATGTCCTTCATGAAAACAAAATATTTACTGTATAGAAATTTACTAAATAGGTTAATAAGAAGTTGTAAAAAAAAATACTATGGTGAACAAATTGATAATGCAAATAATGATACCAAAAAAACGTGGAATATTATTAACGAAATAACGAATAAAAAAAGAATAGCATCAACTGAGGTTAAGGAGATTAAAATAAATAACAATATTATAACTGAAAAATCTGACATTGCAAATAACTTTAACAACTTCTTCACAAATGTCGTAGACCAAGTACTTGAATCATCCAGTAAGATTGCTAATACAGCACCCGTTGAATCGTCTCTGCTTTTGGTACCAACAAACAATTCAATTAACTCATTAGATTACTTTACACCTATCACAACTAATGAAATTGAAAAACACATTGACAGCCTAAAACCAACAAATTCTTCAGGAATTGATAATTTATCAGGTAATACACTAAAAAAAATAAAACAATATATTTTAACTCCTTTGCAACATATTTATAATATATCCCTAAAAGAAGGGTATTTCCCAGAACAATTTAAAATCTCCACTATAATACCAGTTCACAAATCGGGTGACACGCACATATTAGACAATTACAGACCTATCTCCTTAGTTTCAAACCTTTCAAAAATATTTGAAAAATGTATCAAAAATAGAGTTATGAAATACCTAGAACAAAACAATATTCTGTCCGAAAATCAATATGGCTTCAGAAGTAAATTAAGCACTGAAGATGCAATATTCGATCTGACAAAAAAATTATACACATCTGTTGATCAAAATAAAAAAGTCTAGCTATATTTTTAGACTTAAGAAAAGCGTTTGATACTGTAAATCACAATCTACTCATAAAGAAAATTAATCAAATAGGTTTCAAAAAAGATGCACTAAAAATTCTCACTCACTATCTCAAAGACAGATTACAAAAAACAAAAATAGGGAACTTTTATAGCACAGAAACAGTGATAAAAAATGGAGTACCACAGGGGACTGTGCTTGGCCCAATTCTGTTTCTAATATATATTAATGATTTATGTAATGTTGTAATCCCTGGTAAAATTGTATCTTACGCTGATGATACAGCAATAATAGTAAATGGAAAATCCTGGCCTGAAACTTTTTTAAATGCAACAAAATGTATTTCATATGTCTTATCATGGCTAACTTGTAATAGACTTTTCTTAAACTATAGTAAAACATTTTACCTAACTTTTTATAAAAACAGTAAAAACAAACCTCCCAATAACCTTAAAATTAGACTACATAATGCAAACTGTAATAAAGTAACATGCACCTCTTGCTTTGAAATTGGAAAAATTGAAAAGATCAAATATTTGGGTATATATATTGACACAAATTTAAACTGGCAACCACAAATTAATAACACCGTTTCTAAATTAAGATATCTGACGTACATATTTTATAGACTTAAGGAAGTACTCAATGTTGACAAATTGAAAATGATTTATTTTTCTCTAGTGCAATCCTCAATTATGTACGGTATATTAGGATGGGGTGGCGCACTAGATACATTTATAAAACCACTACAAATAGTACAAAATCATATTATCAAGGTTATATATAATAAAAAGAGGACATTTTCGACTGATCAATTGTACAAAGAATCTCAACTATTCAATCTCCGTAAACTATTTTTACTTCAAAGCCTGAAATACGTCATGAAAAACCAAAATAAATTTCAAAAATATGAACCCAAAATCAACTTTAGAAGAAATCATGTATTTTATACCCCACAAACCAATACCAAACTAATGCAAACTCACAGTAGCTTTATTGGACCTCGCACTTTTAATCTACTACCAAAAAAAATTCAAGTAACAACTAAACTAGCGCAATACCAAAAAGAATTAAAGTTGTGGCTGTACAATGCAAATGTTGAAGCATTATTCATTTAATTTTTACTTTTTTCTATTTTGTTTCTGTATAGTTATTATTATTTTATTTTGTGTTCTTTTAATTCATATATATTATCTTACAATCTTTATTTTTACTTCGATTTATTTTTAATATGCTCCTCTTGCACAATCTTTTAGAATAACTTTAATTATAATCCTACCGTTTTTCTTTATTATGCTTACTGTTTTCTATTTTATTTTTACTGTTATATATTTTTAGGTACAAAAATCTGATGTATTAAATTATATTACCCACGCACAGGCTGCGCCTTAGTGGGTTCCCTTTCATATTATTAAAAAAATTGTATTGTGAAATATGTAAATTGGGAAAAAATAAAGGAAATAAAAAAAAAAAAAAAAAAAAAAAAAGCGGGAAACTGGAGAATCTACACCACATGGGGAACCCAAATAAACATAAAGTTTTTTGATTTGAGCATTTTCACAAAAAAATATATTTTTCGGCTATTTTAGGGTTAAAGTTTTTTCTGGTGTTTAGGGTTGAACAACAGAAGTTTTAACCCTGCAGAGCAGAAATATTTTATGATTACACCGGATTAAATGAAGGGTGATTTCAAAATAATGCTTCAAATCCGAGTTTCTTCATTTGTTTTACTTTCAAATAGTTTTAATTAGTTGGGTACTTTGATCTTCAGTAATAATTTATAAGAATTTGATTAAAAAAAAAAAAAAAAAAAAAATCAACTTCTAACTCGATTTACTCGATAACGAAAGCTCAAATCAAAAAAAAATATACTACAAAATCGACTCCAAATGTGATGTAGATTCACCAGTTTTCCGCTTGTACTACGAGTTTCCGGACACCCTGTATAGATATGTAATAAATAGATATGTAAATAAATAGAATCGGTCCCTACGCTTCCTTGGGGGAAGCTATAGTTTAGTGGCAATAATTTAATCTTTTGTTTGCCAATCTGTACTTGTTGTTCTTGCTTTGTTATATATGTCGTCAACAGGTTCATTGTCATTTCGGCCATTCCTATTTTTTTTAGATTAGACAGTAATATTTTATGGTCTATTCTGTCAAAAGCTTTCTGGAGATCTATGAATAAAGCCAAACATTTTTTTCCATCATCTATGTTCCTTACGGCTGTTTTTGTTAAATTTTCTATGGCAACAGTGGTACTTAGATTTTCCCGAAAGCCATATTGCGATGGTGATAATATTTTTATTTTTTTCCAGAAATTAAACAATTCGCTTTTTCATGAGAGTTAGAATGTATATCTAAATGTCAATAAGCATTTGAATCCACAAATGGGATCTATCTCGAGAAATAAGAGTTTGTTTTGATGTAGCTGCACGCGAGAAGCAGATGCAGCAGCCACGACATTCTGTACTGCAGTCTAAAGAATGCAATTCTCGCTTGACCATAGCCAACCTCTAGTTGGAGAAGGAATAATGTAAGTACGTCAAGTTCCACTGAAAATAAAACTGATTTTTAAGATTTTTTTTGCATGAAATGATTTTATATTAAGTAAATAAAAATAAACCTACCCTGAATGAGTAGTTCCCAAACTCGGCTTGCAAGGCGTACCCTGCTAGTTCCACTAATTGCACCAAGTGCAGTGTTATCTGTCCTTCCACCACCGACCTCCTGAGCTGCAGGTACACCCAACCACTCCACGCTCCGCCCCTATAAATAATAAATATTTTATCACATAACTTCAGCAATATCACGCTATACAAATCAGTCAAATATTATGAGTATTAAATTTGATTTATTAGAGATAATTTATTGAAGCTTATTAGAAACCTCGTCATAATATTTGATCATTAAAGAAGATAATACTATTGTACAAAAACAGAGAGCAGCCAAAAATTATGGGAATTAATAAAATTGAGGATAATGATAGTAATTCAAAGGTTCTCCACAAGATCTGACTTGCAGAATACAGCATGCTGGGTCGGAACAGGATCATTTCCAACTCCCCTCAAACCAACCTTACAGCAATCCCTACAGCAAGTCAGAGCGGAGTTTTGCTTACAAAGCAAGTGTGGAAGCAAAACTCCGACCAAACGCCCAATTCCTTCTTATGGGAGCGTTCCATGCAAAATTGTTAGTGACCTATAAATTTGTTATAGTATAGATATTTTTCTCAAGACGTTAAGAATAATAAATTGTCTGAAGAAACTCAACCATACCACTCAAGTTCTGTGAGAAAGGATAAAATATATTTTTTTTTTTGGTAAATTCCTGAAATCAATAAGGTCAATTCCTTTGCGATGTTTATTGGCAAAAATTACCAATCTTTGACATAAGAATTGCCTTTTATAAATATTTTTTTGTGTATTTCAACAAAGCCAACGCTAATCCGATCAGCTGAAATTTTGTAATTGATGGAGAGATGAAACATGACACGCTTGCGTGTAGCACTACGTATACGTGTTCACAGAGCAAAGTCAATTTGATTGTCTGTAGGCTCCAACTTCCCCACTCTACCTCCTGACATATCGGGGTTCTGCAAATCGTAATGTGAGTGGAAACAATTTAAAACTATTTTCAACTTATTTTATTTTTGACCGTTACTGGTTTCAGCCATCTTTAGACTGGTACAATTATTCCTTAAACTATAGTTTATATACAAAACATTTGGGGGAGGGGGTTATATGTGGTATAATTAATTTCATTAAAATTATATGATTTTTCCCATCTCTGTTGCTACGTCGCCCATATAATTTAAAAAAAATGATTGTATACCACCTCTGTTAATCCCCTCTCAGTTTAAGGAATAATGTACCAGTCTAAAGATGGGCAAAATAAGCTGTAACGGAAAAAAATAAATAAGTGGAAAAAACTTCAAAATTGTTTCATTATATTATTATAATGGAATTCGATCACGAATTGTCAGTATCAAAAATAGAAATATGAATAAGGTCTCCATAGCTCAATTGGTAGAGACACTAGTCCTGGTAAGTCGAGAGGATCTGAGCTAAAGTCCTAGTTGCGAGCGTTACATTTTTATTATATATAAATGAAATACTTTGTTTACACCACTTTTTAATCAATAATAATCTACATGAAGCCAATGGCTTCTTTGTCAGGATAATGAAAATTAACTTTTATTTATTTATTTTGTTAATTTTTCTTATCCTGACTAAGCCCATTGGCTTTGAATTTAAAAAAAAAAAAAAAAGAAAGACAAACATTCACCGGTTACGAATAACCTGACAATATTTGAAAATCTCCTACTACCACCACAGTAAGCTGAAAATGTTTCTTCTGTTGTGATGGAGGACTTAGCTAGCCGAGGAATTGAACACACTACGCCTGAGTGGGACACAAGCGCAATGTCAATTCGGCCACCGACCGGTCAAACATGTATAATATTATTGATCAAAAAGTGGCGTAAACAAAGCATTTCATTTATACACAATCAAAATGATGGCACAAAGTAATTTTACAACAGATTAATTTAATTTTACAGACTATAAAAATATTACCATTCGTTATTTCGGCTACTGGCATTATACCTAGCTCTCTCATTAAAAATTTAGGCGTATTAGATCTATCAAAAAATTTATATATAAAGATGCGAAAGTCGGTCATTTTGAATACATTTAGGATAACGAAAGATTTTTTAAATATTTATGTTAAGGGATCAGTAGGATTTATAGGCCCTGTTAGAAGTTCTACCGAGCAGAACCCTCTAATATGAAAATATCTGGAGTCGGTGAATTATTTTCCTATTTGATCTCTGGTGAGTTGACGTGTTGTTCTTGTATTGTTTTGTATTTATTTTGCTTATATAATGCACTTGCATAATGTTAATTGACTAGATGATCATTTGTGGAAAAGTGTGTGGAAGGGTTTAGTTTTTCCTATGGGGAAGATTTAACCCGGACAATAAAATCGGAAGTTTAAAAAAAAAAAGAACAAGTTACGTCTTACGTCTCGTAAGTTAAGTCTTTGACTGTTTCATATTTTCATTGAGCGTTGTTGATATTACCTCTTATGACTATTTATATAATTATCTTTAATTTAACTATTCTAGAATCACTATAGTAAAAGAAACAACCGTTAAATATGTTTATTGGTAAACAATTTTTGCAGATATTTTTGTAAGCGTTAGGAACAACTGCATTCTGAAATATATTAACTTGTTTGTTCCAAATAAATGTAAATCTTGCTGTAAAAGTCAATGTCCAAGCCTTCCTGTTACCCTGACCTAGCACTTGTTCCTAACGAAGCACCTTGGTGGTCAACGCAACGACACCGACGACAATGTCAAAATATCCGTCCTGCTTGGTTAGCAAATCAGGTGGCAGATATAAGTGTTTTAAGGTATCACAGAATTAATATAGATTGTGCTGAAAAGTAGGTTAAGGTCCAGGCATTCATGTAAAAAAAATTGTGTCATATTTTGCGCCTCTTTTTTTTACATTTGATACATTGTTAATAAAACTTTAAAAATATATAGTAACTTACCTCACAGCCTTAGAAAGGTTTGGCGGCATAAAGAACTTGATCCTAAGGAAGAGTGTGAACCTCAAACTCTCATCAGGAATGGGTGTCTTCTTGGGGCTCTTCTTCTTGGCAGAATTGGAACACCAGACCTCCGGTGCCACTTTCCTGATCCTGTAGTCATCGGGCAGGAAGACAAAGTCACCGCCAACTAGGGCTGATAGTCCCAGCATGAAGTTGTGCTCCAACCTTTCAAGTTGAACCACAGCCTGAAAATAATGAAAGTAAAATTTAATAAATTCATACTATTCTGTTATTGTGACTTTTTAACATACCCCGATTCTAGCATAGAGATATAGTGCAGATATAATACATCAACGGACTGTAATAGGTACTTAGTCGCGCAATGTCTTCTTGTGTCTTCACAGAGTAAAGAAACCATTACCACCAAATTATACCAAAACCACTAAACCACAAACGAACAAGAGTGGTACATACTCTTAGAATCGCCCTGAGGTTGAAATGTTACTTGAAATACAGCTTTATTACTTAATATTGCTTTAGACATGTTTGGTGATCCGATTTGAATAGCTAGGTACTTCCCTTCCCCACTTCCTTAAGCCTCTATATATGATGCTATAGTCCCACTGGCTTCATGGTTGGGAGCAGTTGTGACTCTCGTGCGGTGTTTACATTAAAAATATATACCTCGATACAGGCTTAGTCCTAGTGAGGTTGATTTTTATGTGAAAAAAAAAACTTGTTTTATGCATAGTGAGATGCAATAAATAAATATATTTATTGACTTAAGTGGATGTCCCCGATTTATTCTTCCATCCACTTGTGTCATATATTTTTCTGATACTCCTTTCTACGTCAAACCGCTTTACACGTCCAAACTATAATGGAGTTCCTTTCTTGACCTTGACTAGAATAGATATACATAATTTGCTGTGATTAGATTTTGATATGAAAATTTATTCCAAGATTATTTAGGTAGCCCCAGGATGTTGACTTGTTTGGATAAAGTGTGTGATCTTAACTGAGTTCGGAAATGGGGAGAAAATTAGATAGGTATTATATCTAACTGAGAATAAACTAACAGTAGATATCATGTCGACATTTTGATGGTGAGTTGTTGTTTTCTTGGAATAGCATATATTATGTAAAAGTCTACTTCATTTTCTGAGAATTTATTATGCTAGAATTTACATACTAATTACTTGTAGTTTAATTCTTCAAACAAGGGAAGCTAACAATAAATTCTAGAGCCCCTTAGCGTTTGTTATTTCAGGCAGTCTGCAATCTCTTCAAGCAATTATTACCGGTGACTATAAAAATGTAAAAGCACTCTAAGGCCGGGAATACATATCCGATTTTGTTTTCCGATTATCTGATTAGACTATTGGATCGGACGAACCAAATACATGTCCGATTCTCGTGTTCCATTTTTTGTGGTCTCAGTCGTTTCCGATCTGGCTAGAGAAACACTACAATCAGCAAAAAATATATTCTAAGCCCCCCCCCCCCACCTCTAACCGCTTGGATTGCGGTCATTTTGGCGGGTTAACAACGGATTCATTTAACTATGAAAACGAACCATAAAAATAAACCGGTATTTAAGTTCGAATGTGGATATTGAATAAAAAATGGACTCAAACTACATATTATATCAAAAAATAAAACTTTCACACTTGAATGATAATTTTTGTTTTTAATTTAATTAGAATCAAATTTAATAATATAATTATTAAGTTCTGCTAGTATTTTTTGGTTTTTGTTATTTTTCAAGGATATTTTCAAACTGGCCTTGAAAGCCGAAACAGCTGTAAATTTGATTTTAATAAAATAAAAATGGAGTTCTACTAATTAAACACAAAAAAATAAATGAATTAATGTAATAAGGAAAAAATGGCGACATCTTTCACTTCAGGGTGAAACAAAAAAGTATTTGTAAAAATGGTAAAAAGGTAAAATATATTACAACAATTCATGTCCGTTGCTACTTAGCCATAGGGCTCTACCAGGCAATTTATTTGGAAACGCTGGTTTAGATGTGCTAATGATTTAAATTCCAAAATACCAAAAGTTAGAACGATAATTAAAACCACACATCAAATTTAACTGTAAAAACAAATTCATTTGAGAGTGGGTTGCGATGTTTTATTTGACACCATTTCGTGTATGCTCAAACCCCAAAACACCTTCCATTAAAAACACACACAAAACACATGAAAAAATCCCCGAAAAGCGATAAATAAGGTAATTAAATCGCAATCGTGGCTAAAATGTTTTACCACTAAAGAGACTGAAATGTAGTAATGTGCGTTTAACCTAATAGAAGCTGTAGTATCAAATATGACAGCGTGCCCCATACGCTACTTTCGCAAATGTGATTCCCGAGGTTTCACAGAAACTCGGAATTCTTTAGTCAGAATTAGTAAAACTTTCAATAGAATCTTCTTCATTTTGTGATAATACTTGTGACCTCTTCGATTTGTCATCAATTTATTTATTAAAAAACCTTATGGGTTTTGTAAATTAAAAAAAAACCTAACATATAATTTATTCCAGTGTGAGGTGTAGTAATACGTAATCTGCCATATCAAGTAAATATTATTACATATTTATACATAATTACACACAAACAAGTAATTTGTACGGCACAAAATACTAACATTAAAAAAGAAAACGAAATTTGTCAAAAACAATCACAGTCCAATTTTAATTAGTTTTTTCATCTGTTTTTTAGTTCTCTCTTAGTTCCACAGCAACTTTCTGAAAAATGTAATTGAAAAGTTCTGCCCGTAGTGATTACTCGTACTTACACGTCTAAAAGTGAAACTTGTGTCGTTGAATATACGAAATTAACATGTTAAATAATAATCATATTTACCGTTCCATAGCGACATTCTAAAAAACAAAATCATTGGAAAGTGCCGCCTACGGTGATTACTTACACATACACTTCTGAAAGCGAACCTTGTCGCGTTGGCGTTGGAAAGGTTAACGGCGGGAACACTTTAGGGCCCTAATTGCTCGTGTGCCGCTCCCGGTGCGCCACATTCAACTCGCGAATAAAACGGCGTTTGATGTATTTTATTTTTAAAACATTTTTAGGGTACTTGCCTGGAATACTTGACCGGCTGTCGCGACATGGGGGTCGCAGGAAACATCGATTTTCTGGCCGCTTAGCAGGACCACCACCACTGTGCGCTTCTCGCCGGAACTCTGCAAGAAGGAAAGAAACTTTTGTGAATTGATACGAGAGCAATGCTTGTAAAATGCTAATGTCATTTGGGAATAGGGAATAAAAGCTCAGAAACATTGGCGAAGTTAAATTGAATGTTTTTTTTTACAGTTTTGAGGGTTTTACATTTGTATCTAACAAGTATAAAAAACAAGGATATAAAATAAATAATAATAATTTTAGTTTTTATTAACCCTGATGAAGGTTCGGGTTGAACTGAAACCGGTTGGTTATAAATATATACAATAAAGTGGTATTCAAACAAAATGTTATTTTATTTTAATTATTATAATTATGTATACCCACAAAGTGTATGCTACAAGTGAAAAATTAATAAAATAATTGTTTGAACCTACAACATTTGACATTGAATATAAGCGTATTTTTTTTAAATTTCGATAGTTTTCTCGTCTCAGTAACTAAATACAAAGTGTGTTCCTTGAGACTCTCAGTTTGCCGGCTGATACTACTTTCTTAATAACTTAGTTGTTTTTGTAAATTGTGCACGGTGAATTCGTTTTGTGCATTAACTAGACATCGCGTCGATAATCGGTCCGTAACAGTATTTTATCAAATAAACGTTTCTGCATAGTTAAGGGTTTTCAAGTATTTTGGGGCTCCAGACCAAAGGTGGCTGCTGAATTCATCAATGGGATGCACTTGAGATTTGAACATCAGGAATATTGGAACATCAGTACCTACCTACGATTAAAGTATCTGCGGGCCCTGTAAAAGGCGCCCAGCTTCTAAGAGGTTAACTTGGCTATGGCTTCAATGGAGCCCCGTGCGTGAGCTGGTCAATTAGAGTTACAGCAAACGGTGACCGGATAACTCATCAAAATGACAATTCAACACACCTTTAAAAAGTGACATAAAAACTAGGTTAAATAGGTTACGTAGTTTGGGTTTATAACGCTTTTAATGACTTTTTATCATTTTTTAAAGGGTTGTTGAATTGTCACTGTGTTGCGTACTTGTCTATTTAGAACTGGTTACTAACCATGGCAAAAGCCATTTTAAGCAAAGTTTCGATTCTGAATGGAGGGCTTTCACCAGAGCGATACTGAGAGTATCTACCACTAGTTCACACCACCACACGGAAAACATATCGTAAATAAAAATCAAATCAATTTTACTTCAGCTGTTGTGGCTATGCACCGATTTCTTCCCATAGACGAAGCGACAACCCGGTCATCTCGTTGAAAAAATCCTCTTCTGATTGATCTTCGTCTTCTTATAAACCTTCTCAACAATGTACTTACTGTACATCGATGAGGCGAATCTGCTGCTGTAGTCGATCGACGACTCAAATTCATGATTTGAAGTCAAAACCAAACAAGTCAAACACACTACACACTATAACATGAGAAATGCTGAAGGACAACTGACAACAAACTCAACAACTGTTATTGACAATTGACAGGATAGGTAAATATCCCATGTTAGCCAGGTCTCTAGTTCTGGGAAATTTGCGAGTGTATTATATTTTTATGTCTTTGTATTTTGGCACGTTTTGGAAGCGGGGGAGCAGGAGGGGTATGAGTAACCTTTGAAATAGGGTCGTAAAGCTTGTTGCTTACCGCCTTGTAAAAGATAATGAGTAACTTCACCTAAATCGCAATAACATCAGTAAGAGTAGTGCTTTTCAAACACTGGAAATTTCAATTACTGGTAATTTCAATCACGCGAAAGTAATTAGGATCCGTAAAAAATGATGACTTTGTCAAGTTAAATTGTGTCGGAAAATTTTATATTGTATTTATTGCACATGCAGAATCAAAATATATATTTTTTAAATGTGGTTTTTGTGTTTGATAATATAAAATAGTGTTATGTGACTTTGATATATCATTTTTATAAGCTTATTACGTATTATATTGATACGCCAATCCCAAAAAGTTATTTATAATATACGAGTTTGAATGTTCAAGTAGTTACACTACTAATACTAACTATATATTTAAATTTATTTAATATTTTCAAAATTATAATTTTTGTAAATATTTTAGCCCACGGGTAATGGACCCCTAGTTTTGTTATACTTTGATGTTTATGTGAAAATCTGTCATTAGATTTTATTTGTATTTTTGTTGTTTGTTTTTGGGGTGTTATGTCGTGTTGCGCTAACTCCTTCTTTAGCTCTTCTTGGCTAAAGACGGAGTTAGCGCAACACGGCATAACACCCCAAAAAAAAACAACAAAAATGCTTTTGGCCGTGAAAATCTAAAAATCTTTATTTGTATTGTTTATAAGTTTGTTATTTATAGGTGTAAAAAACCCATTGGTTTTCATAAAAAAATATATCGACAGACACTGATAGTATACCTACATACTTTACAATATAAATTACACGAAACTATTCTAATCGTTGAGGAATTTGTAGAAGTGGATCCCCCGCTATTCTCGGACGCCTCTGATTTCTTCCACCATTCACTACTATATACCACAATGTTAGAAAAAAAACTACAATCCCTACATCGAAACTACATAACTACTAACTGTTCTTCAAAACTGGCTTAAAGCAAACTCCCTTACATTAAATGTGAATAAAACCAAATATTTAATTTTCTCCAAAAACAAAAGAGGACAACCAATGAATGAGCATATACTCAAACTACATGAATGTCAAAAAAAATTTCCTCAATGTTCCTGCTCGATTATAACTCAAACCAAAAGCATAAAATATCTTGGTATTGAAATTGACGATAAACTACACTGGGATTCACACATTGATCGAACTTCAAAAAAGTTAACTAAACTCATCTACTTCTTCAAAAAATTACGGAACATTTTGTCAGCTAGGGATTTAAAGAGAGTTTACTATGCTTTATGCCACTCCAAATTGGAATATGGAATAATAGGATGGGGCTCAGCAGTATCAAAACATATAAAACAGCTGAAGGTAACTCAGAATTGCATCATAAAGACCATACTAAAGGTTCCTATAAGGACGTCAACAACAGAAATTTTTAAACAATTTCACGTTCCAAGCATACAGAAAATCTATGCCAAAAACATTTTGGTACAACACCTCAAAAATAATTCTCAGGAAAACACCTCACATACTCATAAAACCAGAGCCAAACAAACAGAGATACTAACTATACCAAAGTGTAACTCTACCTTTGGACAAAGAAGCTCTGAATTTTTAGCAGTAAAGGTATATAATAAACTCCCACTTAGTATCAAACAAATCAAAACAAAAAACAACTGCATTAAGAACATTAAATCTTGGCTTAAGGAATTACCGGAAAAAGAACTTACTAGCATATTTAAAACATCGTCGTAGAAGTTTCTGGAAACCCTTACCCAAAACATGGAGTCATACCATAGAAGTCGCTGAATAACTTATCCAAAACCTAGTCCCCATCAGCACAGGATCTCCTAGTGAGGAGGACTATGAATATAATCAACATCTATTTTTTATATATATATTCTTATAAAAATGTAAAAAAAAATGTATAAGAAATTTTCAGCGATATCGGACGACTACTTTTCGAGTATTGCGAGAACAAACATACGCCGGGTGAATTTTATATATATATATATATTAAGATTAGAAACCAGTAAGAATTTAACTCAACCATTTGGAATGTATTTTATAATATAAGACGTTGTCTTCCCACAGACTGTGTATGGAAGTTAAAATTTGTGGTTGTGTGTATTTTTGGATTAGAAATCTGAAAACCAAAAAAAAAATCGCTAAAAAAAAAAAAAACTAAAAGTATCCTATATTTCAAGCTGGAACCAACCATACACGTGCACAAAATTTCACTGTAATCGGTAGGGCGGTTTCGGAGATTAGCGTGTACGAACACAGTGACACGTGATTTTTATATATTAATGACTAGAAACCAATGAATTCGACACTTATTTTCGAAGCGTCATTTTTTTATTTATTCAGTGCATTGTTTATCACTACCGGAGATGTGCAAAATGGGTATCCAAAACCATTTGAAATGCAAAATGGAAATGGGTCAAAACTTTTCCATTTGAAAATGCAAAATGCAAAATGGTTTTTAGAAAAGCATTTCAAATGCAAAATGCAAAATACCTATTTTCAAAATGCATTTAAAATGCAAAATGGTTTCTCAGGTCAAACCATCAAAATAATTATAGAATTTTTAAACAATTTTGTCATTTAATAATGGTCATCAATGTAGAACAAACATATTACATGATGGTAAATCCAAAAACACCACTACAGATTATGAAACTACAAAAAAATTGCGCGGGACTAATGTTGCCAAGGTAAAAACATAGAAACTGCTATCTAACATTTAATATTACAGCGTCATGGCCCCATGTTCAGTATTTGACTCAGTATTTTTTGTAATGGTATCACTCAATTGCCAGGACTCCTACCAGGGAGCAACTTGACAAATGTAAATTATCTCTCATAGCGAGGTTGAGGACCGACTGGTATTTGGGGCTTATGAAAAAAAGATGAGTGGAGATAGTAGGAAAAATGTTGCAAAAAAGCATTTAAAATGGAAAATGCATTGAGAAAAGCATTTAAAATGCAAAATGGAAAATACCCATTTTGCATTTTGCATTTCCATTTGAAATGGATTTATTTGAAATAAAGCACATCTCTGATCACTACATTGTGGTCGACTTTATATAAAGTATCATTGCATCCACGTAGACTGCAAAAATATTAAAAAGAAGCGAGCAATCTCAGAGTGGTTGCGACAACTATACAAATATCTGCGATGATCAAAGTACATCGCTTCATACTACGGCACTTCTTTGCAAAAAAAACTGTAGGTAACAATACATTTCCTTTTTTGGACGTGAATACAGCACAAGTCTCAACTTTTTTTTTTTTTTTTTTTTTTTTTTTTTTTTAAACATACAACAAACGATGTTGTATTCCCAAGAGTTATTGAACTCATTAAGGGATCGCCAATTGGTAGTTTTCAAATAGAAGAGTAAAAAAAATTAAAAAAAGCGTTTTGTACAGAAAAATTAGATTAAAAATTAAAAATAACCAACCCAACCCAATGTGCAGACACAATGTATGAAGAAAACATTTACAAAACATTTCACAGAAGCAACATACAGACACAACATATGAAGAATTTTGAAACTTCTTCCAGCTGTCGGTAGGCATAGCATCCCTACATGGAGTATGTTGTGAGGCTGTGTGGGGGAGGAAAGGAAGTGGGGAGGATGAAGGTTGGGAATCATCTGGCTACTAAACACAGCTAAAGCCATTAAAGCAATGCTTAGATTTTGAAGGGTGGTTTCATTATCAGGGCAATACTGTGTGTATCACTCACTCTGAAACGAGGAGCAAATATCCTCAATATTATGTGACATATTCCTCCTTCCAGACTTCGAACCCGCTACCTCTGAGTCTGGAGTGAAGGAGCTAACCGCTCTACAGCGGAGGTGGCCAGTTATTAGATTAAGAAACTGACATATCCTGCACAAACTGTAGTTTGTATTTCTGCATTAGCGGCCCGCGAAATATTACTCGCATTTTAACAACCGAAGGTGCAAAAAGGTTTAAGAACACCGAATTAATTGGGTGGAATTCTAATTTCTTTGTTACAATATTTTATGAGAGAGCTGGAAATTGCCAATTGGCTGTGAACATGAACCTTAATTAAAGATTTCAAAAAAAAACAACTGTACTGTAAAAATTAGAAACAAATAAACGCCTGGTAATTGAAAACGGATTGGTAGCGTTTGGCGGCATGTGACTGCGTGAGTGAACGCAGTAAAATGAAAATTCCAAATAAAAAGCACGCGCATCAAATAATACCCAATGGCGATACAAACATTCAATCATGCATCAGCAATCAGCATTCACCATCGATCGCAAATAAAAAAAAACAATTATCTTCAGGGCATGGGATTCATTATAAGCAGAAAGCGAATTTCAATTTTATATAAATTTCTAGCTGAAGCACCCAGCGTTGCCCGAGCTTTAATCTGCTTTAAGAGATGTGAAATGGGGATGGCGATGGTTTTTATAAATCTAGTACAGTAGAAACGTAAAATTTCATCAATCCCGGAATAAAACTGTAGATTTATATTTTGAAAAACCTATTATTTATACAGTGTCCGGAAACTCGTAGTACGAAAAGAAAAAGGTGAATCTACATCACATTTGAAGACGATTTTGTGATTTAACTTTTTGTTTTAAGCTTTTGTTTTCGATTAAATCGAGTCCGACGTAGGAATTTTTAGGTACAATTTGAAAAAAATCCATTATCGGTCCGATAATAACAAAAATATCGGAAGATGCGCGCAAGATGGGTTTCTCGAATGCTCACAGAAGACCACAAAAGCGCTTCAGCAATCACAAGGTAAAATATGGCAGAGAGATTGATATCCAGACAGATATTTATGATGCAAATCGACAAACGCGGGCAACACTGGTGCATCTATCTATGAATTGACATTCCTAAACGACGTCTACGTAAAAGTAAAAATACTAATAAATTGAGAATTTCGAATGGAAATAATAACTTTAATACACATTGGCAGTCTACATGTACCTTTTGAAACTAAAAAAGGGATTTAAATAGTTCATGAAGTCATTAGTCATCATAACCCTTATAACCAACAACTTTTAGCTCTCCGAATTGGAACGGAATCAGTTGATCGCGTCTTAGAAGAATTAATTAAGTCTATGGATCGTGTATATGATTTCTTTTAATTCTAAGCTTAGTTAATTTACCTCCATAAACCAGTTATTTTGCATAACGAACGACATTATCCAAAAAGTTGTGCATATTGACAGCTTATCAGACATCTTGGAGGCCGCCCTAAAAGCAGCGGCTTTTGTCTACCGACTGTCGGAATCATATTCTGATCGTGCTCGCAAATACCGCTAACTGACGGTTTTCGTCAATATCGTATTGACATAGGGTTTTATCTATCGTCCATGCTGGACCTCCTAATATGACACGGGCATACAAAAATTTCCACAGCGCTTACAGAAAACCATCGTCGGAAATAGTGATATTGTAGAAAAGTAAACAAATGTACAAACTTTAAAATATGTACAAATGATTAATTGTGCCTCTGTACTTCTAAAAAAATATAGGAGACCGTACTTTTGGGATTACTCTAGTACATAAAAAGCATGACATTAATTAAGAGTCTCTTGCATGTCTCTTGAAACCTTGGTTTATGCTGAAGATATCAAGAGAAATGTTGTTTAGCAGCACCGTACCCCGTTTCAAGCTGTGCTGAGTCAATACGTCTACCACGTGATAAGCGTGGCAGATCGTGGTGCCTCCCTTGCAATAGTTGTTTGGTACAAACTGATTATCTAACATGTTATGCATAACGCATAACTTGACAAGACAGTCCATTATTATTCATAATCTTTATTCCTTTCGTTTACGTCTACAAAGACATCACACATCTAACTTCTCACATATAAATGCATATTACTCTAAAAATACAATTCAATGGCTCCTTAATGATTATTTACATACATATTTTTGTTGAATAAGGATATTCCCCTAAAAAAGAGTGCTATGTTTTATAAAATTAAAAATAACATGAGAAATGTAATTATTAAGTTTTGCGAGCTTTTTATTATGATTTTGCGTAGCAGCAACTTAGTCTTCATATGTACAAATAACTTTCGTATTACAGCGAGGTTTAAAAAAGCGAGATAATTAAACGCAAATATTACAATTTCATAACTTTCGGATTAAAACTACAAGTAATAAATGGGGATATTAATGTGCGTGCCCTTGGAGTTAACGATTTCAACGTGGAACGTTAAAATTAAGTTATAAAATGAAGTAACTCACTAAGCATCAAGCCGTTTCCCCGCAGCGGACAGGCTGCCTTCTGCACAATCCTCGTTTCGTTCACGTTCATATATCGTCTCATCCCATGAAGCTATAAAATTAGATGCGCTATTGCGTACTAATTAAATGTTCCGCTATTATAACGCGATAAGCGGTGCGCATAGACCGGATACGGTAGTTTGAGTTAGAGCGTTGGAGGTAAAAAGGTAGAACCTATTTTTTCGCTTTATGTCTCATCTAAATATAATACACCAATGTATCATCCATACTCTTCTGTTATTCTAATTCTTTACATGATCCGATTAAACTATGTATTTGAAATTATTATCACGCAGGTGTAGGCAGAGGCGATACACGGATAAAAGTTACTGATTTTAAACACTGTTAATTTATTAAAAATCTGGTCAAATTATTCGTTTTCCTGTTAAAAACGGGACTGCAGGTCTTTAACTAATAAATTGACAGAGTTCCTAACAACGTATCAGTTAAAAGCGAATGTTTTAGAAGAACGGCGGAACACGTATTCATACAAATATTGATATGGAAGTGTTGATATCGTCGCATTCCGTCATGATATTTGTTAGGAAAAAAACACGTCTTCTAGATATATTCTGAATGACTAATATTTTATCAGAAAAGCATGTTATCACTTTTTTAACAGGATCATTTTTCTCCGTGTAGAACGCCATAGTGGTAGATACTCTCAGTACCAACCTTTTTTTTATTGCTTTTCAAGCTACAATCCCGAAACTGCAATAAAGCAGTTTGTCAACAGGATGTTAATGATCAATTACATACATACACACATAATATTATTACTATAACTATACAATTAACACACATAAATTAATATAAACTGTCTCTATTTAGTAACCATTGTTTCAGCATATATCTCAATCTATTTGTAGAATCGCATTTTTTTATATTAATGGGTAACATGTTAAGCATTTTTGGCACGTTAAATTCTAGGGTTCGCCGTCCGTATTTATTATTATATTTTGGAACAAGCAATCCTTCATTCGTTGTAAACCTTGTATTATATTCATGTTCCACTTTCCTTTTATAATCAGACTCAGATATATGTTGAATCAATATTTTGTACCATAATAAGGCCTGCACCGGTAATATTGTTAAATTCCGATACAACAATGATATGTTTCGTCTCTGTGAAAAAATATGTTTTTGAGCTAATAACTTAACCATAGAATTTTGTACTGATTGCAGGTGGTTTAAATTAGTTTTACAAGAGTGACCCCAAGTAGTTAAACCATACCGTAAAGTTGATTTTGCGAGTGATAGGTAAATAATTTTTTAAATATTCACCGGAACGAAACATTTCAGTTTGTATATCCTACCCACTATCGCTCTCAGCCGCTTGCAAGTTTTGTTTATTTGTGTATCCCATTTGAAATGACAATCAACAGTCACCCCCAAATAAACGTATTCATTTACCAGTTCAATACTTTCACACATACAGGGCTGTAAAATGTTTTGATGAATACATATAAAGTTATGTGAAATTATTTTAGGCATGATCTGAAATGAAGCATGTGGAGACCGTATGTGCATCAATTTAGTTTTCTTGGTATTAATGATTAGACCTGCGTCATGTGACCATTTTATCAGGGACGTAAAGTCATATTGCATATATTTAATCGCAATGGATAATTAATTGTTCATCAGATATGACAAGAGCAGTGTCGTCAGCATATACAAAGTGTCTTACATATTTAAATAATTTTTTCATTATTGATATAAATATAATATAAAGGGTTGGACCCAAAATCGACCCCTGCGGGACTCCAGCACAGATTTTTTCCTCCCACTCATTTTTTCTAATATTTTTACACAGATATGTCTATTAAATAAATAATTTTTAAACAAATTAAGTAGGTTACCTCTAATTCCAATTGCTTCTAAGATTTTTAATAATTTCTGTGGGTCAATTGTATCAAACGCTTTGGAGTTATCTATAAATACAACTAAAACATGTCTTTTATGGTTTAATTCATTATTCATATAATTTTAAAAATCTTGTAATAAATTCTCTGTGCTTTTTTTTCATTTGAAAGCCATATTGTTTTTGGTCTATAATGCCAAATTTTTCTAAGTATTTATTTAATTTTAAGGAAATATATTTTTCAAATTTTTTTTCAAGTGCAGGCAAGATACTGATAGGTCGATAGTTTCCTATTTCTGAGTGCTTTCCTCCTTTGTATATAGGTCAAATAATAGCACATTTAAGATCATTTGGCAATTCAGCTTCTATAGTAAGTCTATTGACTAAGTGCGTTATAATGGGTCCTAAAATATCTATATGTCTTTTTATATCGTACATTCTTATGTTATCCATTCCCAAGGATTTTGAATTTTTCATTTTCTTAACAATATTTTTTATCTCAGTGAGAGTTGCCTTTGGTAAATACATACTGTGAGGTAATTCTATTTGATTAACATTGGATGCCTTAAAATCACATCTGTGCAACATTTGGCTAATACTATCTGAGAAATAATTTACATATTGGTTTGTTACACTTTCCACCGTCTGTTCCTTTAACACATATCGTGAGATGACTTCATCACAATTACTTTTAGTTTTTCTTCCCAACATTTTATTTATTTCATCCCATGTTTGCTTAGTATTATTGAAACTACGTTTGAATTTATCTTTAAAATAACAATTTTTTCTTTTAGTAAATTAATTTGTTGACATTATTTCGCATGTACCTGTATTTATTTTCATAAGTTTTATTACAAGGAGAATTTTTCCATCTTCGAAACAATAAATCCCTTTTTTTATTAACTCTAAAATATCTGTAGTTATTCATTTTTTGATCGCATGTAGTCTTTTGGTTGGTTTTTCAAAAAATGACACAGTGCTTTTTTCATATAAATTAATGTAATTATTTTTAATTTGATGATACAAAAAGGTACTTTCTTGTTCACTAAGTAAATAATTCCCATGTATTTCTCGGATGTGACTATCAATATGTTTTTGAGACAAAATTGTTATCTTTTTCATGTTTTTAATGGTTCTTTTTGCACATCATATTTAATATTAACGGCTGTCATATAGTGATCTGCTATGGAAATCTCGCATACACACGCTGATAGCGAGTCCACTTGTTTAAGCCCGTTACTGTACCTAACGTATATAATATATGATCTATGCATGATTGTGTTATGCGCCCGCTAACAATTGCTTCCCGCGTCACACCGTCTATGCATTTGATCAAATAATTGCTTGCAAGAATATTTTCATATGAGTTTACTACAGGATCATGAAAATTCATCAAGTTTATATTAGTGTCCCCAAAGAACAAAACATTGTCTCGAAGGCCTATGAAATCCGTCTGAATAGATTCAATTTCCCTAATAAAAGATAGTTTGTTAAGATTCGGTGGTCTATATATCGCTAATATACTCAAACTTTGTTTATTTGGAAGAGTAATTACACCAAAAACATTTTCAAATTAATTTGATTCTAGTGGTGATTGTTTAAATACCATACTGTTTCTTATATATAGCGATATGCTCCCACCTGATTTATTATTACGACAATAGTTGTAATTTGAATAGCCCGGAATCTCATACATATTAATTTGGTCAGCTTGTATATTTGTTTCGCTAATCATTAAAATATCTGGTCTGTCTAGTATGAGGTCGAAGTATCAGCTAATAATGCCATAAATATCGTTAAACTATGGTTTGACGAAAACTTATTGACACTAAATGTCGAAAAAACCCATTTTATACCTTATAGCCTATCAGGGAATATCTCAAATGTAAATCTAAACATAAAAATTCACGAAAGAAATTGCCTCCTTAGAATCGCACCCTGTAACTCAAACTGTATACACATTAGTAGTAAAGAAGAAATAAAATATCTTGGAATAATTATTGATAATAACATCAAATGGAAAAGTCAAATAAACTCCACAGTAGACAGAATGAGAAAACTGATCTATATATTTTTTAGACTAAGAAATATTGTATCTTTAAAAATACTGAAAGATATTTATTATGCACTTGCGCACTCTGTTCTACAATATGGAATCGTGGCTTGGGGGGGTGCATATAAATCATCCCTACTCCCATTGGAAACTATTCAAAAAATATTAATAAAAATCATCTTAAAAAAGCCATATTACTACCCAACTATAAATGTTTGTCAAGATTTCCCGGTTCCCCCACTTACAAAAATTTATGACAAAATTGCACTTCTACAAATAAATAAAGATTTCTTTAGTAAAAATAATTTACCACAATTGAATATTAGCAAAAGAATAATATCTGTTGGAGGACTAACCGTGCCACTAGCACGAACCACAACAGCACAGCATCACTATATATTCAAGGGTGTAAAATTATTTAATAAATTACCCCTTGATATACGATCGGAAGAAAACTACGAAAAATATAAAAAAAAATTAAATTAAAATACTCTTGTACCACCTCATAACTTTACTTATTGTTTAAAAATATGTTTTTGCCTTTTCAAATCTTTGAATCATTTATTAACTAACCTATATTTTTATTACTTTTATGGTTATTTTTTGTTAAATGACTAATATTTTTTGTTTAATTTAAACAAATGTAAAAATATTTTGTTGTCCTCTCCTAAACACAAGCAGCTGCTTTATTAGGAGAGTGATTGAAATATTGGTGTTTATATTGTTATAAAATTGTAACCTTGTTTATATGTTACAATAAAAATTTAAAAAAAAATCTATACGCTCCCAACAATTTCTTAAATAAACATGCAAAACATCCCAATTCTTACATAATGATCTGATATTTACATGAATACAAATTAATTCCCCTACATCACTTTTTTAATATTTATCCACTGTTGTAGATCGTTAGTTCTTAAAAAATCTACTTCATTATCTTCTTCTAGATCAATATTTTATAAAATAATTAGTTCAAATTCTGTGCTATTAATATGATAATTTATTACAACCTCTCTGGTTACTATACCTAAGTATTTATTTGAGTAATGATTGAAAGGTAGGTTTATATATGTAATTTTTATATTTATTTCAATTTGAATGCAGTTTGTAAGAAATATTGGGTAATCTAAAATATTAACAATAATGAATTTCGTCAGAATGAGTACTGCAACACCTTTATTATTATTTTTGTTTATTGTCGTCTGAATATATTTAAAATAAGAGTGCCGCCGCTGATAAGCAATCGGCAGTGACTCATGATTTGTAAATGTCTTGTTTAACACTAATTAAAATAGTTAATTTATTCTGCATTGTAATCGATTTTTTGTTTGGCAACTTTTATCATATAATTTCTAAACTTACATGCTATACTATTTGGTAGGTGATCCGTAGGGAAATTTTTTTGTTTCTTTTGATTAGAATCCCAGCAGTTGGCACATTTGGGGGGGCAGTCCAGAGATTTGCATTCCCGGTATTGGTGGTCTCCGGCACAGTGCATACATCTTGGATCCTTTATTTTATCTAGGCATTTATGTGCAGTATGGCCAAATCTTAGACAAGGGTAGCATTGTGTTAAAGGGTAGCAGTCTTCAACATATATCCTCAAGAATCCTAAGTTGACACGTTTTTTCCTTATAAGGTAATCTCTCATGTTTCCATTTGTTTCGACAATTATATTGTGGGATTTATTTCTTTTGTTGTCGGTGATAGCTTTCACCTGAAATATATCAGGATTTTGATCTGTCATTATTTTAATGTCATCATTTTGGAGTCTTAAGTATGTTAAAAATTCTTCTTTTGTGTAAATTGTTTGTATTTTTTTGAATATTACACACGGTTTTTTTCTTTGTATTTCTTCTGCCGTAATGTCTTTTTTTGATATTTTGTTAATTTCATTTTTCAGTTTGGTTGCATCTTCTTTTTTAGGGCAAGTTATAATTAATCTGTAGTTAGTTATTTTTTCCATGCTGTTTACTCCGATGCCCAGAGCAGATATTTTAATTTTATTTCGTATTGTTTCCTTAAGTTGGTCTTGATTTTGGTTCGTATTTAATGATGTTATTATAATTGGAAAGTTTTTTTCTTCAATCTCTTCTTGGTGATAGTTGGTTTTTACTGCTGACGCGTACGTTACTCTTTCATTTTTAGTTTTTAGCATTTCCTTCAGCATTGTATTTTTTTCTTTCAGTTTTGCTAGGTCTATCGCCATATGCGAAATTTTTTCCATAATAGAGCTCATTTTTTTCGAGATTTCTATTTTTGTTTATTTTGTGATTCTTGATTCGTCGAATAATGCGGTCATTTCAGCAATTTCTTTCTTAGCTTTGGATATGTAGTCATGCGGATCAACTTCTTCCTCCATCGCAACGTTTTATTTATCCTGTTTTGTATTCGGGTCTCAACGTGTTAGTGCGACTAACGTACAGTTACACGCGTCCGTTGCCTGCCAGGTTGCAGACTGTACTGAAAAAGACAACCATTCAGAATCTAAACGTTGCTTGAAAGGGCTGTAGCCGTGTATGGTGACCAGATTTGAAAAGGCAGGTAGATAGACAGACTTCTTCATCTCCCCCCCCCCCACCCTGCCCCACTCACTTATTATTGTTTTGGAATTGGGAAGATTGCTAATTATCTGAAATTCCAAGCATTTTTAAAAGGTCCAATTCTGGTTAGAATATCATCTTCGAAAATTTGTAATGTTGTATAATAAAAAAATAATGCTTTCAGTTTTCAGACTTCGAATTCTTTAAATAATAGAAGTTCTGATAAATGTATGTATTTGGTTTATGTAGAATTGTTAATTTTTGTGAAGTTATTCATATAATGAAGTTTTCATATAACGACTAACAACAAATTGAGACAAATATATGAAAGCAAGTTCAAAAAAGGAATACATGATTTGAACACAAATAACAATATTTTTCAAACAGGTATAAATTGACTTGAATTTAAAGAGAATCTGGGAAATGTATGGTCTTTTCGAAGGCAAGATTTAATATAAAGTATTGTTTATCGCAAAATAGAATTGCCAAGAACATCAATCACTGCCATAGAAGTTAAAAACGTATATTTTTGCAAGGCTGTCTCTTAACCAAACCGATTGAAAATAAATCAATCACTCCGTTCGTATGACGTTTTATACGGTTTTGAGTTTAGATAAATTATGTTAAATAAAAATGCCCGTCCAAAATTATCGGTAAGTGGATAACTGGATACATACAAGGATACAAATATCTGTATATTTGTATATAATATTCACACGTGTCATAATTGTGTGACGTAAGAGGGCTTTTCAAATAGAAAGAATACATAATATACGGACCCTTGAATAAAAAAACAAGATTGATTGATTCTGCTATACGTGTCAAGAAAGCTGTTGGTTTTCTTTACATCTTGAGAATTTACTCATAAGATTTTACAAGACCTTTCACCACGTGAGATTCGCACAAGATTACTTCTGGGTAAAAAAAGGTATTACAAATTAACGATTTTTACAGAATTAAAAACACGGTTTTTAAAGATTCGTTGATTGAGCTAGTCAATTCATTAGGACACTAGTTAGTTGTTGACATATTGTCATTGTAAAGTTTTAGTTACCTACTAATTAACTATCAGGGTATTTCCTCGCAGTAGTAGCAGAGATCTTGGAAGGCCATCTTGGAACTAATTCTAACTATTTGTCTCTTATTTCAATTTTTTTATTTTATTGTGGGCCGCCTTGACTTCTTCCAGTCACTCGCGTGTGAAATATACCTTCAGTACCTACGCTTACGTCGGCCATACATTTTCTTAATATTTCCACAATAACTTTCATCCTTCCTATTTACTTTCATCCTTCCACTCCACTTTCAACCTTCCACTCCACTTTCAACCTTCCACTCTACTTTCAACCTTCCACTTAAATTTCATCCTTCCTATTTACTTTAATTCTTCCACTCTACTTTTATCCTTCCTCTTTACTTTCATCATTCCACTTTACTTTCATCCTTCTTCTTTATTTTCAACAATCCACTCTACTTTCATCATTCCTCTTTACTTTCATCCTTCCACTCTACTTTCAACCTTCCACTTTACTTTCATCCTTCCACTCTACATTTATCTTTCCTCTTTAATTTCATTATTCTAGTCGGCTTTCATCATTTCACTCTACTTTCATCATTCCACTCTACTTTCATCCTTCCTCTTTACTTTCATCCTTCTACTATACATTTATCTATCGTCTTTAATGTCATCATTCCATTCTAATTTCATCCATCCTATTTTTCCATTATTTCACTCTATTGGACTATTAAATTAGCGCTAACTTCATCCGGCGTTGACTTTTAATGTCTTTATTAGCTTTCTCATATCTCGCTAAAAATAAACTAATACATTTACTCCAAGGATTAAAATTTCACAACAATAATTACATAGCATTTTCGTAACCTTTCTTTCAGAGACTCGAATTTCACATTTAATAAGAAGTAAATATTTAAATCAAGGGTACTCACCGTCGCTGCCGGTATGTGCAACTGCCTGCTCGGATGTGCCGCCCTCACGATGAACTCCGGCCCCACGCAACCTTCCCCCGCCTTGCCCGCCAGCGGCGCCGCCCCCGCCCTGTACAGCCGGGAGGCCGCCCTCTGCACTGGCTGTCTGCGAACCTTCAGTTTGGACGCAGCCGCCCTCCGCACATTCTGCTCCTTCCTCAGAGGGTTACCGTCAAACCGCATCCTTTCATTAGCTTCTAGCCATCTCGCAGAAGGATCCCCAACATTTTGAATTGAATTTGATTCCACTCTTCGCTGTAATTGTTCCCCTCTATTGATTTCTTCTAATCTAGCTCTTACAGCATGTTCTCTAGAATATCTGACATCAAAATGTTCGGATTCATTTTGCGTGCTTGAGATAAGATCTATTGAAGAGAACGCGCTTGTTAGGCCTCCTTTTCTAGGAGCGACATTGCTAGTTGAAGGTCTGTGTAGGTCGAAAACACTCGCAGTGAGATGTTGCCTCAGTGGTGCGGATCTTTGCGGGGCCAGCGTGCGGTGGAGACGCGTGGAAGGGTTTTGGTGGACCTGTAGGGCGGGGGTCTCGGTGTTGGTGCTAGCCTCGCGTGTTGGGCGGCGCTGTGGTGGGGCTATTGGGGGCGGAGGCGGGCGGGGGGGTGCACAGGGTAGCACCAAGCCCTCGGCTGCCGAACCCGCGGAGCAAGAACTGCGACCGGAGTCAGCATCGCTGCAAACAAAAGAACGTGTTGAACCAACAAACCAATAACCACATTTAGTTATGATCTATGGTCTAGCCAGAGTGCTCTGTTGTAACCATTCTTTCTGATACATGCATCTTGAGAGAAAAAGGGTGTTTAAAATTTCATTTACCCGATGACTAAGGGACTACGATATCCTAAAATTGGGGAATGTTGGAAAAAAAGAGGAAATGAATGGAGGAAAATTCCAAATAATCAAAATATGGATATAAAACATAACTAAAGGCCTTGCAAAAGCTTGAATTTCTTTAAAACTAATAGATTTTTTGGCCGCCTCCGAAACTAAACCGAAAATATACAATATTTTAAAACATCTTACAATAGATTAATTCACGGAATAATTAATACTTTTAAGATTTACTCATTACAGAACAAGGTTTTAGTTAAAAGAAAATAACACTTCGTTAAAAACACATAATAAAAGTTTAGCCCTTTGCAAAACAGAAATGTACAATAACATCACGAACAAAACAGCCAAGGTTTGAAAAGAGCGTCTTAAAATAAATTCGAAAAGAAAAATAACAGCATTACAAAGGCAAATGTATTTATTAAGATAACAAAGCACGTGCTCATTTACAGTAAATAAAATATACGTTTAAAAGGAAAGCATTAACGTGAAAAGCTAATGCCAAATCACAAAGTACGTTTTGGTTAATTGATCGAAAAGATTCAAAGAAAGAAATTCCAATAAATTATTATTGTTTAACCCTCGTCAAAATGCTAAGACATTTGAGGTTTTATCGTCGTTAGCTCTTATTATTTCGTTTGAAATATTACTGTGATAAAGCGAAATACCAAAGTAATTTTACTACAGGAGAAACCATTTATTTATTAGAGTTTTCCAAACCGCTGATCTGTTAACTTATAGAAAAGAAAATAAAAAAATATTATATTATTAAAATCAAACAAAATGTTCACCAAGGGTGATGTGAACGGTGTTTTTGTGCAATCATTTTTTTTTGTTTTCAGAATTGTTATATCAGGATTATGTGATATGTTTAAGATAAAGTGTCAAATAGTAGTTTTTGTAATTCTTCCATTATTGAAACCATCAATTCGTGGTTGAATTCCGTTGTAAAATTGTGGAGAAACTTCACAGTGCCCATCCAATAGGCTATCAATCACCTTAAGTAGAAACGGATATTTCAAGAAACAAAACCAAAATAAATAAAAAATGTGTAGTTTCATTCGTCAAATAAACTAATTCATTTACGTAGACACATATAACAAATGCATTCATTCATCAATCTGTAAATAATATTTTCCGGTTGGGTGCAGTAATATTCACGAATATTTTGACATATTTGGTTTATATTTTCGTAGCCAAAGCAGAAAACTTCGTCAAAATTTTGACATCGATTCTTTTTGACTTTGAGTCGATAAAAATACACCCATAAAAAGGGTTAAATTTAAAAATACTAATGAATGGTACTATAATATTACACAACCTTTAGCAAAAAAGAGATAATGCACAGAAAGCGGCCAAATTGGAACCATCAGACGAAAAATAGAATAAATGTTTAAAACTTCGTAATATTTATTCTAAAAAAATTAAACAACTTGAGTGCGATCAGTATAGGCAAAAAATTGAAACAGAATGAGCCAAGAAAATTTTGAATAAGGCAAAATGAAATCATAAAGGGTTAAAAAAATACGTTGTAAAATCTAATGATTTCCCAGATGGAAAGAATAAGAAATGGAAAATATAGCGACCAAATTTAACGAGCATTTTACTTCGAACACAGATCTTATAATTGAAAGTATTCCACAATATCCTGAGAATCAACTAGATAAGCCTAAATGCACCGATGAAGAGTTTAAGTTTAAAAATATAGATTTATCATAATCAATAAGGGTGATAAGTAATATGAAATCGAAGGAATCTCCAGATGGTATAACAATGAATATAATCGACTCTATAAATATTACTGGCGAATCGATGGTCCAAATTATAAATGGATCTTCGAATAGTGGAGGATTTTCCAAAACTTGGCAGACATCTGTAATAACTCCTGTTCCGAAAATTGTTAACCAAAAAAAAAATTACGACTTTAGACTGATAAATTGTTTACACAAATATGAACAAATACTTGAATACACTGTAAAGACGCAATTAACTGAATATATTAAGGCCAATCAGATATTAATTCGACAACAAGTATATGGTTTTATAAATAAATCTTCTTGCGAAACCCCTATTAACTATGTTATATATAAATGAAAAAAATTTAGAGACAAAAACAGTAAAATTATGATGACAACTAAACAAGGTATGATGGTACGTATACATTTGCGAACCGAAACGTGAGCTGAGCCATGAATTACAGGAAAGGAACGAAGCAACGGAAAGCGGCGCTTCGCATCATTTGCGGTTGATTCGTTCCTTTCCCAAAATTTGAGGTACGTAGCATAACTTTTTTTAATTTTTTTTTTTTAAAAGAAAGACAAACATTCCCGGGTTACGAATAACCTGACAATATTTGAAAATCTCCTACTACCACCACAGTAAGCTGAAAATGTTGCTTGTGTTGTGATGGAGGACTTAGCCAGCCGAGAAATTGAACACACTACGCCTGGGTGGGACCCAAACGCGATGTCAACTCGGCCACCGACCGGTCAAAAATAATAATATATAACAAGTTAACAATGATCTACAAGCTTAAAAATAACATGGTCTCTAATTATCTGCAAACTAATATTATGTACAATGAAAATGTTCACAATTATGTTACTATAAATTGCCGAAATTTTAGGCTTACCGACAAAACAGCGTGTTTTATAAAAGACGAAAAATTTATAAAAACCTACCAATATACTTGACACTTTTCTTAAGGTATGGGCCATATACGTGAAAAAAAAATTTTTTGTGAACAAACATAATTTACTTACTTTTATACCAATTTAACTGTATTTTTATTTTGTATATTATCTATTTCCCCTACATATGTATGAAAAAAAACTTTAATACTTCTAAATAAAGATTTAACAACAAACAAATAATTTTTTTTTTTTGAAAATACCAATGATGAAAAAAAATATAAAAAGAGGCCTGAATCGCAGAAATCGGAAAAAAATGGTCATTGTACTTTTCAGCTATCTCTAACATGTTTCCGGTGATCCTATTGCACTTTTCATTAGGCAAATTATATTATCTGTAACAAATTATTATAAGCATCAATTACTCGCCTGAAATATCCATACAAATTGAAAATATCTCCTGAGTAAAAATAAATGCCGCCGACGGGAATTGAACCCGCACTTTCTGATATCCGGTCAGGTGATCTGGACCATTGGGCTACGTCGGCTTATTCCCAACCCGCCAAATAATTCAATATGTACAAGTAGGTATTTCAATCGACAATTACTGCTTATTATATTTTTTCACCTGTAATCAACCAAATTTATTTTTGTAGGAAAGGCTTTGTTATTGCTGAATTTCCCACTAGGTGGCGATATGATAGATTTGTTGGTGAAATATTTTGACTTGTCAAACACTATTATTTTTTTAATGGTAAACTAATGTTTATAATATAAGGTTTTTATACATAGCACAAAGGATAACAAATTATTTTTACTCGGATGATATTTTCAATTTGTATGGAAATTTCAGGCGAGTAATTAATGCTCATAATAATTTGTTATCATTTATGATATGCATAAAAACCGTGTCTTATAAACATTGTTTATCATTATGATATGATAAATAATATATTACCTTATTCACAATTTACGTAGGCATATAATAAACAATAGTTATATCTGCACTATAATTTAGTCACAAACTGAATTGTTGTCACAAAATATTATATGTTTGAAATATTAAAAATAGTCCAGTACGTGCCGTATCTCTTAATGCATTCTTCAAGATTTCAATTACGTAGAAGAAAAGTGCAACGAGGATCGATGGTTATTAATGATTTCATCTCTGTCGAGGGAAGAAATGAATGTAGCTTTAGCAGGCGACATATTAAAAAGTCAATCGTGAAGGAACGATTTATCAGGAAACTTTTGATGGGTGGTTTATTTAATGGTGTCATGTGGCCATCGCATTTTAGGCGGATAGAAAAATAGTTCTTTCACTAGTTGTTGATAGCAATCTTATTCACCACCTAAACTACAATAGTTTTACCATTTATCTAGTTAGTGACTTTACTTCTCTGCCACAAGATGTATGTTTTTTTATGTGAATACCGCACAAGAGCCCCAACTGATTTTGAATATCTGGAGCAGTGGGATCATGGTATCCCCCAATTGGGAATATGTTGTAAGACTGACGGGAGTGAGGCGCAATCCCCCGGTGATCTTTCACCGGGGGATTGTGAGAGTACCTACCATTAATAATAGTTAATTTAAATAGCGCCCTTTTGTGTATCATAACTCCAAGGGAACTGTCACACCATTGTCGCAATCGAATCGAATTCTACTGTTAAAATCGTTTTTCTTATTCACTATGGAACCAAACCACATGAAGTATTTATCGTGATTGTTTTTTATGTTTTCATGATTATTTCAAAACTCAATACCTGAGGATAGAAAAAAGTTGCGAGCTGCCAAAAGTGGTTCAACACAAATAATTTGAGCAAATTAGAGGGATTTTGCTTCTTCCGAAAACATCCTGCTTTATATTTACGAAGAAGCACGGAAGTTTCGTTTTATTTTCCCGTGAAACTTTTACGAAGAACTTTGTTGAAAAGTTCTCCATTTTTTAATTACGTGCTTATCATTAACGGAAAGTTAAAAGAGTACTAGTATTATTATAACGTAAATAATGGGAGGTTATATCATAGTGGAATTCAATGTAATAAAAACGGATATAATACCATTTTATAAAGGCATAACTTATCGAAAAATGTTTCAATAGATCTCAATCTAAAGTAAGCATCCAATATGTATTTGGAAAGAGTCAAGGCTATCGTATTGACGAGGCAAAGCTTTATTTCTTTATTACGGGGACATAATAAATAAAATAAAATCGATCAAATGTATCCGAGGCGCCGTGCACAGTGAGAAGTCTATACTGTATACCGTACATCAGTAAACGTTGGGGAGCTTTCGCTACAAAGAAATAATAGTCACGAGCTTTCAACGAGGAATTCCCCCAGGCCCCAATCACAAGTGGAGACGGAGAGGGACCTCACGGAAGTCACTCATCCGAGAGAACTTAGGGGACCAATTCACTACCTCCCCCCTTCCCCCTTCCTGCTTCCTTGTAGAACGTGAGCCTTTATGGTGCTCTGATTCTATTAGACATAAAAACTAGAACATTTCCATTGTTTGCGTGATTGTGATTAATTTAACTACGTTCTCTAGGCCTATACTAGGTGACCTGTTGTAATAAATAAAAACATCAGCGAAAATCGAGACACTGCTGATTTTTACCATGTCACAAGTTTGTGAGTGACTTCAAATTCAAAAGTTATTTACTACGCGTCCACGAATATGACGCACAGAGAGTGCAGTTAAACGTATTTTGATATTATTGCAGCCACCCTAGACTGTAATATTAAATTAAATACTAAACAAAACACACGGACAGTTAAAAAAAACGTTATTCGTGTTTCATTAAGTGATTAATTTAAAACGATCAAATTTGGGTGTTTTTTGGTAGGTTTACTTTTACTTCCATTAAATGTGGTTCTTGAACACATCTTTTTTTTCGCTTGGGTATTAGCTTTTATGTAAATCCAGCTCATGTGCGAAAATCGAAAGTAGGAAGACATGTATGTTTATTCCAACAACATTTTTGACAAGACTAGAAATTGTACCTATACCATCGTCAAAAGATAGCATTTCACGGACAGGAGCGTGAAGATTTTCTGTAAAATATGTTTAGTAGAAAAAATGGAAATGCGATTGCAGCAGGGACTATGCACTGCGCACTTATACTGTAGGTATCTAATATGACACCAGCCTACAACTATCGCACATCTTATCACTTTTCCTTTTACGCGCCTGGAAGAATAAGAATAAAAAAGGGTAAAGGGTACATTGACATTTATATATTTTCGGAAGTAATTGGAAGGAAATATTTGTTCCGTCCAACCTTTTTAAACATGGCGTGGGTCGGCCGATTTATAAGGGTATCCGATCTAAATATCGAGTAAATATTTATCCAACATATTATATTTTCTTAAGGAATTCCGTCTTTCCGCTGACGGGCATAATAACATCGACATGAAAGGAATATTAAATAAATTGTTGGATCGGAGAAATGATAATTAGTTATTTCATGCTAGCATATGAAATTTATCCTTTATCCGGGTTTAATAGATGCATGTTATCTAATAGCGAATACCCAACGGATCGCTTATTCGAAGAATTTAAAGTAACTTCTATTAAAGATATGTACGTTGAAAATTCAATCATTCAAATCATGAAAGAAAAACACAAGTACCAATTTTTACTGAAAACCGAACTCGACTGAAATATATTTTTCCATGCACAAAATTAAATGTATAATACTGGTCGGTGGCTTACTTGACATCGCGTTTGGGTCACACTAAGGCGTGGTGTGTTTAATTCCTCAGCTGGCCAGGTCCTCCATCACAACACAAGCAACATTTTATGCTTATTGTGGTGGTAGTAGGAGATTTTAAAATATTGTTTGGTTATTCGTAACCCGGGAATGATTGTATTTCTTTAAAAAAAAACTTCATTTGTCCAAAATTATTATACTTACCGAAGAAGAGCTTTCTTCAATCGATTACCGGAAGAAAATAGAAGCATTAATGACAAAATCCAAACATTGAACTCCGTGAAAAAATAGTTTAAGGACACATTTATCAAAAAAAACTCTTTCTACAAAAAGTATTCTTAAAAATAACCCATATCACCTATTTTATGTATATTAAGTATAGTACATTACTTACCCACTTTAAATACTTACACTTATTTCACATATACTGTAACTATTTTTAACTATCTCACTGCAGTGCAAGTACGTCATATTATACTGTACCTATTATATTATTAGTGTTGTACCTATTATATTATTAATTATTTATAAATAACTAAAATGATGTTCTGTGCTCTCCTCTTCTAAAAACAAGCCAACGCTATGGAAGAGTAATATTCAAATCGCTTAACATGTAGAAACCCGATGTAAATACGATTTTATACGTAATTAATTTATTTCTTTAATAAAAAATAAAATTAACTACTCATTGGTGGTTTTTTAATGTGTTTAAGTCCACGCAAGAGACCTAACTGCCCAGAACCAGTGGGTAGGTAACTATGACGGTGACCGCATAACTCATCAAAATGACAGTTCAACACGCCGTCAAAAAGTGATATAAAGTCATGAAAAGTGATGAAGCAAAAATTAAATTAAACAGGTTACTTTGGTAGGGTTTATTTGTTAGTTTTCGTCGCTTTCAATGACTTTATATCAATTTTTTAAGGTGTGTTGAGTTATCATGGAACCAATGACACACCCAATATTTTGGAAATATTGCAAGTTGCAATGCGAACCGTAAGGGGGGTGAGGAAGTAAAAAGTTCGAAGGAAGGCTGGGAGCACTTTGGTATTCGTATCTATTCAGATCTGGACACTTAGCATAAACAGAGCCAATTTCAGCAACTTTTTAGTAAATAAATGTGGTCTGAAACCAGACGGTAAAGAAAGCATTTTTGTATTTTAATGAGCGTACATCATCAACGTTCACTGTAATCACTAAATGCAAATACCAAATGTTTTTCAATATTAAATTTCTATATAATATATGTACCTTGAATTTTTGAGGCTTCGTTCTCGCTATAGACGTGATTTCATTGTTATAACTAGGATGCAATGTATGTACAACCGATCATCCATAGTGATGAATTCTACTATGGAAATAAAATATTACTACTATGGAAACATTACTACTACCTACTATTATCTACTATAGAAATAAATAAAAATATATTTTAAAACAAGGGGAAATATTGTTCCAATGCCGCATGAACGACATAAAATTGTTAATAGTTGCTACCTTGTTAATAAAAGAAGGCTGTACCTACATTTTGTATGAGAATCTAAGGTTGACATTGCGAAAAGCAAGTCCAAAATAGAATATTGTGAATCTTGGGAAGAAAAGGAATGAAATGAAATACCGCATGTCATCCCGGATTCCGGATTCCTCTGTGGCTGAATTACAAAACGAGGCTGCAGATATTTTCCACAATAGATTCGGATATGAGAGAGGAAATCTGCCTTACAGCTTACTGATAAAACCTCCAGAATGCAGTATTTGGTTAGGATGTTCGCCGTACGTTTAATACACATTTTCGTGAAAAGGTTCCCGGTGCATTTCAAAGCTCTTAACATAATATTATTCAAGCGGAAGGAGCAGTATGGGAAAGCTCGGAATTCGGGAAATTATAAAGCTTTCGTGTGAGTAATGTTGTACTTTAACGACTGCTAATGAGCACACGTAGGTGCTGGAGCGAGTTTGACGTTAGTTGTGACTTATGAGTCATACATTATGACTCCATTAATGGACACTTGTAATATAAAAAAAAATGTCACTGAAAGATAAGAATTACCACAAATTAAAAATATTCTGCCGCTACTTTCTCTTTTCCGAAATGTCATACAAGTGAGACTACAATTAATAAATATATATTTTAAAAGCTACCACTCATTCAATAAAAATGTTATTACATATTTAAGGCAATTATTTTTAATATTTTGTCGTAATTTGTGGCCTCAAATAGAGATATCACCGTCACGAATAATTGCTATGAAATACTTAATTTTATATACATAAACATTATTTAACTTGTTCTATCTTGCCCCGTCATCACATAAATACATTTTAACTCATTGCCTTTTGGATAGGTTGGCAAAAACAACAACAGAAAAGAGGTCGGAAGTTCCCAATTCCAGTTGCGTCACTTTGCGTCATGAACACACGGTTCGACTCACTTTTAGGTCACTTTTTAAATATGATTTCAGGTCCATTGGAACGATAGGGTGATGTCGCAAATCTCAGTTTATAGTGTACCATTATCAGTAATCAATATTTTTGATAAAATCAGTGGTTTAGCCGCAAGCCTGCAGTTTTGGCGTTAATGGAAATGGCGGATGGGAAAGCCTCATGGATAGTCTAGCTAATCGCTATTAGCGATGATCATCAAAACCATCTGGATAATTTTCTACTATAACCGTGAATTGATCGACTTCCCCCTCTATATGGGGTTACATTATCTGAATCTGGAACAGAAATTTAGAAGCTACCGAAGTCTTATTACACATTGGAAACGCATAGTATATGAAGCTATTTGCAACCTTAGGATTCATTTACGGCAACAGTATCCGCGTCCGTACATCGCCAGTCAGAGCCTCGCCGTGGAGAGTGGCTTCTGGCAATTCATTGCATCGTCGGCTTGCCTGACGGGTCTACTCAGTGTGGAAGCCATCCGGCCTCGCACTTTGCTATCCAGAAACTACGAATCTCCTTGCATAACTAGTTCAGAACAATATTTTTAGATATTACTCTGGTAAACTGTACTATCGTAATTAATAGTGGTGCTTCCCCATGAGGGAGTAGAATATACTTATAACTTTCTGATATGATAACCTCTGTGTTCTTTTTGGTCTTAAATCATCCCTCCAAGGAATATCATGAAACTGGTGCACAAACCCTTACGATGGAACTCTTGCTTTACTATATTACTGAAGGTCCGGTTACTACCAGGATTGGCGGCGCCTTGTAGTTTAAATTTTAATTAATTAAGTCTTCAGCCCAGTACAGCTGTTTGTGGCCTACAAGACGTGTTCGACTCATGTCACGACAAACATACACGCTGTCTATCATTCTACACTAACTCCACTTAACATACCCACATTTCATAATAATTAATGGTAAACTGGAGTTTACCATTAATTATTATTTATTATTTAGCTTGATTTGGAATCAAGCTAAATATTAATAGAAAAAAGATTTATTCACCAATATAATTTTTAGTCAGGTATTTATTTATTTTATTTGTATATATCATATAATCATTTTACATAGTTAAATCATAATACTACCGGTAATAATAAAAATAAATCAATACGATGCTTTGCATGGTTATTTTATGATGTGGAGAGTAAGGTAGGTTTGAGAAGGTGTGGAATGGAATCAATGGAAAATTGCGTTTTTTGTGAACACCTCACTAGGAGAACCTGTACTGAGATGTTTCTTGGTTGTGTTTAGGCGATACAAGTATTTATGTGCGTTTGGTAGTTTTATTTAATTATTTTTAATTTTCTTCGTAAAAATGTAAATTAAGCGTAAAATTATGAGAGAAGAGATTTAAAAAAAAGTTAAAAATTATTAGGTTAAAACGACTACCATAATACGGGCATGAGCCTGGTTGAGAAAATCAAAAAAATTGTAATTTTTTCAAATTTTAAAAATAAAAAAATATTAAGGATAACAATTAGTTAAATAGACGAATTCAATATTTTAAAAATTACTTTGGGGCTATAATTTTAATAAACGAATCTTCAGGAACATGGAAATTTACTAAATCATGGAAAACTGGATTCAGAAACAATAATTCAGGCGAAACAGTGTTGTATTTAGTTTGATGACTGAAAAAAGAATATTTATAAAAAAAACTATTCTCGCGGTGGAGTTATAATAATGGTTTAAAAGCTATTTAATCAATAAACAGTAAGCAATAAAGATAACTAACAATGTATCAAATCCAATTGAAATACTCAACCAATGAAATATTGGGACCGAAGTAATAATACACTCTGCATAAATGACATAATAAAAATACAACAAAACATTGCTAAAGAAGACTGCCTGCCAAAGATGCCCTGATTTTATTGCGGAATGTAAATATGAGAAAGCAATCGGTAAGTTACAGTATTTTCCCTCTTATCTTACCAAGAAGTGCTTTAAAAGCGTTAAATTCGTGTTAAATTTGTTTCACTATGGATGCCATTCTCATTGACTCAGGAAATTTAAAAATGGACTCACCCAATTGTTTTATTTGTATTTGTGATACAAAATTTGCCAAACTGACTAGGAGGATATCAAATGGACTCGCCCAAGTGTGCTTGAATTTGAGATACCTACCTACAATATTTACACAATGGAGGAATATTGGAAAGATGATTTAAAAAACACACTGAAAATATAAAATGAATATTTTGGCATATTACATAAAAAAATAACGACCAAAATGGCACATCCCCCAAAAATTGACGCAAGCCTAGCTTTATTATGGTGGTACATCTTATGTAACATTTTATTTTGTAAATAAATGTTTTAGAAAAAAAATGACAACGCTCCAATCAACCGGTAAATTTACCAAAAAATGATTATATTGTGTTATGTTTATTAAATTAAAGACAGATGGTAGAACCAACAGACAAGCTGCCTTATGGCAGCTTTCGTGACTATTTTTGCTATTTTTACAATTCTAGAAATATCACGTTTAATTATAAAACTAATAAATAAAGATAAAAAATATATAAATTTGAATACTGTGTAAAAATGGCGCAAAACTAAATGAGGACAAAATTAAAAGCAAAAAAATACAGGATGTAAAGGTTTATTTAATGAATAAATCATAAATAACGTAGAAGAAACTTAATATCTACTTTACAGTCACAAAGCTGAACTTCTAAAAAAATGTACGTAATACAATAAATAAAAGAAACTGAAAAACAATATCATTTTGTGTGTCAAAAACGTGTCATATAATAAATATACAGTACAATTATATAACCACACTTTAATTGTGTTCAAGTATTCTCTTCTCTGCAATGTAGAGAAAATGAAAAATGTAAATACTGCGAAATAAAGCAACGTGAATAATATTCAAGCGCAACATAGAGATAGGATAAGATACACGTTAAAAGAACGAAATTTCATGGCGGTGAAGCAAACTGTATATTTTAATGTAGAGGCCTTTTTTTAATGTACAAGCAACAAACATAAAATTATCATAGGGATGGTGTCTAAGAAACTCAAAAGAAAATTTAAATTACATACTTGCGCAAGATATAAAGTGTAATCACGAGATACCCGGACACGGGATAAGAAATGCAAAACAAATTGCCATTTAATTGATATATATTTGCCAATAATGAAAAATCAAGCCCACAGAAATCGCTTAGTTCAAATAGTAATGTCTGTTATGTAATTATGTTTTAAAAATTATAAGCACATACGATGTAAGCTCAAGACCATTATTAATAAATAAACTCTGTCTTATTAGATCACATACTGTCAGCTAACTCAAGATTGTTATAAATATATGAACTTAGTGTTAGTATAATAAAAAATAAGGATACAAAAAACGGGAATGTAATAAATTTCAGTGAACAGATCTATTTTAATAAAATAAGTAAACACACAATTTGGGTGGAGGGTTTGGATATCGCCGCTCCGGGAACCAATTATTGGATAACCAACACCTCTGCCACAGGTAACCCCAATGGTCCGCTACGTTTCATGATTTAGCCGCGGAGCCCGAGTTCATCGGGTGTGGTGTATTCAGTATGCGCTGCGCTGCGTGGCGTACCAGATCGGGAAAGGCTGGTTTGGGGCAACTCTTTGACCTCTCCAACTGGCCTCTCGACCCATCGTCTTGCGCCGCAGCGGGAGGGATATATTTATACGTCACTCCTGGATACACTGATCCCTAGATTCCTACCTACTCAATATACCTTTTTTTCCTTCTCAGAACTTCCTCTCCTTAAAAAAACCCTCCACAGAACATCCCCAAATATGACAGGCCCTGAGGGAAAGTTTTTTCCTCGGAACCTCGAGTGTGGAGTTAATGTAAAAAAAGTAAAAAAATATATTCTTGAGGTGTGTTAATTCACAGTGCGCAGTTCTAATCGTAGCATCCGTTGAGCTGTATGCGGAACTTTATTCCATGGCAAAACTACCACTAGCTTGTAATTATGTTTGTGTTTGTAAAAAGCACGCTAAAAGGAATTGAAATTCCTTAGCACAAGCCATCCGAATAATCAGTTTCTGTAAAGGGAGCTTTTAATCTGTTAGGAAGAATTTGAAATTTCTGGGGAAGAAAACCACAATAATGCATGTAATATTATGGTAGGAAATTATAAGGTCGTTGGTTATTCTAATAACATGTATCAGACACTAAACTAAAGAATTTACCGTTAGTTCAAAACTAAGTAAAGCGCTATATTTTGCGTGTTCTTGGGGTTTCTTATGGTGGTTTTTGCCATTCACTCGCCGTTCTACTTGCAAATGGTGCGTGCCAAGGGGTTTGTAGTAAACGATTAAACATAAATTATCCTCTGAAAAACATGATGCAAACCCAAAAATTATTTGTATAGCAAAACAATAGTTATTGACATATATAATATATTTTGAAAGATTTCTTACTAATCTAGAAAAAGTTAACTACCACGGAGTTTTTAAGAATTATTATTATAAATTATCGCTACCTAAAGAATGCCCTGAATCCGTGCTCATTTTCCTGGTAGAGGTTGTCGCATTGTGGTGCTTCTTAAGAGACATAATCGGAGAAAATTGGGAGATATTTTTGGAAATAAAATTTGATTGCATAAATAGTTGGACCGAAATGACTATAAAATAACAAAAACGAATTTACATGTAAAGGTGTCTATTTAAAATAATTTTTATTTATTTAATTTATTAGAAACAAAACAGTTTTGTTTAAACCAGGACACCTGGTACTAGATATAAGTATTATTGCATGAAAAAACCCCTCATGCTTGCCTACTTTCTACAAAATATTTTATGAATTTCAAAGTGAAAATTTTTGTATTCTATAGTTCCCTTTACAGAAAGCGGGTTATATGTGGAAATATACATAAAATAATTGAGATTGCTTAGTTTCAATTTACTCAAAAATATATCGTAGGTATCACGAGCTTTCTGAGAATTGAGTGTAGAATTTAAAACAATGATTACAAAATACCACTAAAGCTTACGATGCCATCACATTTAGCGGAAATGGAACACACTTAACGGGAAAAACCCGATCTCCGCTGAAAGTTCGAATACTTAAGAAATGATCTCCGAGTAAGCTCATAAATATCAACGCTGAGCGATCAAGCCTCAAGTTGGTGCAAATGAATAATTTGCAAGGCAGACGAATGTGAGATTTTCAATTCTGAATGGTGGTCTTACACCAGGGCTATACTGAGAGTATCTTCCACTCTGGAACGTGCCACTACCCGTGAGGTGTAGGTAGGAACCTGGAAGGGGTATCATTGTGTCGGTAGGGTCGTGCCGTTTTCAGTCGTTATTTTTTTTATTTTTTTTTATTATAGTGAATACCTCACAAGAGTCCCAACTGCTCCCGTCTGGAGCCAGTGAGACTATGGCATCCCCAATTGGGGGATTTTGTGAGGCTGAAGGTAAGTGGGGAAGGGAAAGAGGAAGGTGGGGAAGTACCTGGCTATTCAGATCTAGTCACAAAACACGGCTAAAGCCATTTGGAGCAACGTTTCAATTCTGAATGGTGGTCTTACACCAGGGCGATACTGGTAGTATCTTCCACTCTGGAACGTGCCGCAAATATACTATATATTATTTTAATTAATTAATTGTGAAATAACACAAATCAATCAAATAAAATTTATTTGCGCACGCCGGGTTCGAACCCGCGACCTTCGGAATGGCAGTCCAATGCGTTACCACTGGACTATGCCGGCCGTTATAATGCTTTGGTCCGGACCTTTTTTAATGGCCCTTCACAACAAAAGTGTCAGTTTTCCCGCACCCTGTATTGTTTTCAATGAATGATAAAAATCGACAGAATGTATTGTTTTGGCCCTTCGAGATTCGCCTATGCATGTTTGCTTTTTAAGTTTTATGATTTTATTTAAAAAAAAACATTTTAGAAAATATAAATAGATTAGCGACATCACCGACTGTAAATTTAACCATGCCAAGCTTTGTGTACCCTACTTCATGCGGCTCGCGAACCAATTTAAAATGAATAAATTGGCCCTCCGACTAAAAATCATCGCTGGGGCTAAACCATCTCTGAACAGTGATCCCGCATCCAACGAAATCAAATTAATCACATCAATACGATACTTATACAGCGAACCTTTAGGTACTGATTGTCATGATGTTTCTTAAGTTTTGTTGTTGTTTTTGCTTAGGTCCGGTTAATAAAAAGTTTAAATAAATGTACGTCTATAAGAAACTATCTTTCTTAAATGTTATTAACAAGACAATGCGGGAGAAAAAAGCACTAAAATCTTCTGGTGCAGAGACACAGTACAATATTTACTGAAAGAAAAGATTTGAAAATTCTACTAGTAGCAAAAAAAGTGTGGTGGCCGAATGCTTGAATACATTTTTAGTAAACTCAATACAAATTTAAAAATGGAGGAAAATGAGAAACCCTGCGAATTCATGTTTATATTGTATGTTTATGTTTACCTACCTACACTTTTTTTATTCACCGATGCTCGGGCCAGTTATAATTGTTGCATATAATTTTTGGTTCTGTTGTTTCCCGCCCGCGTTCCGCGCTTTTACCTACATCAGTTCAGTTGTGTTAAAATTATCGCGCCGCCCGCAAGGTTCAACCGACCTACCGCTTCCGCATAACCTATCTTGAGGTATTAAAACCACCGCGCCGCGCTGTAAACAGCAAAGTTATACCGCAAAAGAACGCCGTGACAAAGTGCATAAAAATAGCAATCTCTAACGCATTGACCATTTCGCAAACCAAATATCACCATTTCCCTTTCCTGACCTCTGTTCCAATACTAACAATTACCCTACCGGTGATTACCGCAGAGCAAAGTGGAAGGTGCCGACAGCTTGGAGATATTGGTAAGTCAAATCAAACAAATTCACAAAATATCGCAAATTACAGTCCATTTACGCCACAACAACCGATATGTACTTATAATTAAGTAAAAGGCACCATTTCTTGTAATTAAGTTATATGTACTTATTATTATAATAAAATTAAAAAAACTAGAAATAGAAAATAACATATCGTTGTTAAATCTCTAAATAGTATTAAACAATGTCACTATCCGGGTCTGTCTGTTTGTGCGCTTAGTTGTTCTAAACTAAGCAACGGAGCTTGATAAGGTTTTAACTATCATTTAGAGAATTTCTTCCGCAAGGTTTATATATATAATACATGTATATTATATTTATTTGAAGTAAGAAAAGTCGATCAACGCCGGGTACACGTCAGCTAGTATAATTATTATTCTATTTAGTTGAACCTACCGACAAGCGGTCAAGTGACAGCTTTGCAGGACTACCTATTGTAAATACAACTAGGTACACAGATACATTATATAGGTACATATATTTTTATTTATTATTATATTTTTTATCATTTCATGAAAAAAGCACAGTAAATACATTTTTTAAGTATTATTTCACCGATATGTTCTATGATTGTGATAATTATGTCAATCCAAATAATAAACAAATGAAAAAATGATTTTAGGTTATAAAAAATGAATTTTTAGGTTCTTTTTTAACTAGATGGGTACCTACTCCAAACCTCAATTTTGCGGACATGAGATAATATACGATTGACGGGAGTAACCCTAGTAAGTCAAACGTAAATATAGTAAATTTCGCACCTTCGTGTGTATTTCTTATATATCCATGAATAATAATCACAACCGAAGTTTCTCGGTATCAGCGTCAAACTCGACGTACATACATGATTCAAAATCCCTCGTTATTTTTAATAATACCATCTTCAAAATATGCCAAAGTAAAGCATTATTATGAAATATTATTTGACGAGACGCAAACGTATGGGGAATTTGAAGAAAATTGTCAAGATTTATTTATTACTCAAACAAAAAAAAATGTATAACAAATCTAACATGTGGAAATACCCATCACCATTACAGTATTAAGTGTGTCTTGAAGCGCCAAAATGTATCTCCAGAATATATTTACCTCAGATTTGAATATTGAATGACTGACAGGCTGTCGTACGCATTAGCGTCGTATAACTATTTACCGTTTTTACTACGGCAAACTTTTTTGAATGGATCATAACAAATGTAAAATCATATTTTTAGAAGCACTGCTTAACATTATTCTACCTGGCTATTTTTCGACAGGATCGGTTTCATCTTAAAACGAAACACAAAATGCCGAACGATGTGAAACGGGTAATCTACCATAATATATATTAACAGTTTCAAAAGATAATGGGTAATATAATAATACGCTGATTAACATGGTAGGAACACACAAAGTACCTATGTAGATAGGTATTGCGCTGAGAAGTTAATATCAATAAATCTTCCGGTTAGTTTCGACGAACCCAAAATCATGATGCGAGAATTTCTCGTCCCATATGCCCGTCACTTGATGTGACTTGAATGGAAGGAATTCACACTTCGAATAATCACCAAGTCGGATACGGGCTACATAAACACAAGGAGACATAATAAGTCCTGTGTGAAAAGCAGCATAATCGCCGATTTTTAGTCACGCGCAGAAGCAAAGCGAAAAGATCATTAAAAGTGGAACGAATGGAGTGGATGAGAACACCCTTTGGATAGACATGCCATCCTGGTACTTGGGAATTATTCACTTTGATAAAATTATATCGCTGATGACGGCTAATTGCGTAAAAACAAAGAGAAACTTCGCTTGATTAATTCGAAACAATAAGGAGCTGAATTTTTAATATCTAACTTTACTACCGAAGGCCTAATGGCCGGGGGAAGGGAAAAAATATCGTAGTAATAAAAAATTATCCTTCCGACGAATAGCGAATAATGTCAACCGTGTCTTCTCTTTCCGTTTCTATAAGCTACTGGAGATTTTATCAAATAATTGTTGTGTGTTTTCTGCGCAAGCTGAATTTCTTCGCGTTTATTTTTTAAAAATAGAAATACTGAAAAAAATCTTAAGCCTATGCAAAAGTATTGAAATACGATTGAATTAAAAATATATAAATCATTCATAATGTAATTAATACTCTTCAAAGAAAGCAGTAACTATTATTTTAATTTTCATTAATTGAATTATTGAAAACTAGAAACTCACTTACAACGCGAACTTGTTGATTGTTGATAAATCACTCATTTGAGAAATTAGACATGGGAGATGGTTAAAAAAATGGTTGGACTTGGATAAATCGCTAGAATAACGCATAAAGTTCCAAATTTAATGTACAGGTACACACACCATATTTATATTGTTGCATGGGTTGATTAATATCAATAGTAAAGCTGTAGGCTATGTTGTTTGTATTATTTAAATACCACATACACAACAGATAATCGAAGTATACGTATATTATTGAAAGGAGATTACTATTAGAGTAACACCCCTGGGGTGAAATGTCACTGAACTCAGATACATTTAAATCTAATATAATAATAATTATTAAGGGATCTGGATATTCTGGAGAAGCTCTCTCTAGTCCCTAGTCGAAACTATGATAGAAATAAAGGGGTTGATCCCTAATTGATCCAATGATCGAGACATCGGAGATGATTGGTAAAAAAACTCCGTTATTACGTTCTAGCGTCCCGACAAAGGTAAGTATTGCTACAAATATTACAAAAATATCATAATAATATAGTAGTTAGGTACTTAGATAACCTTTTATAGACGATATAAAGAGATACATCTGACACACTTTAACCAGTGATTCCTGACATTATTTCGAAAAAAGATGATTATGAAATTTTGTTCTCCAATAACATTATTTTTTTTCATATATCGTCACCGGTCACTTAGCAGAGTAACCGCCCGACCTCCCACCCCGACTCTAGCTGTACAATACCCACTAAACTTATAATTATCAATTGCAAAAAAGTCACAGGAGGCCAAAATGCTATTTACTTTGTTACTCCAAATAACCTCAACAATCTTGGGTTAAAGTAAGTCAGGTACGGCTCTCATTACTTTGGGAGGGTTGGGAAAAAAACGGATTTATGGATACAATGATTACAAACATAACGTTTCGATTCTAAATGGTTGTCTTCCACAGGAGACAACCCTTCAGAAAACAACTTTTTAAGAAATTAAGCAAAAATAATGAATAAAATTAATGTCTAGTCATAGAGGTGTTGCGCAAGATTTGCATAATATTCAACGATGGATTACCCAATTACTCCGAGAGATTAAAAACCTCGCGAGTAGTTACAGCGACGAGATGCAACATAGCCAGCGATCACGTGAAGAGCACGTTTTAATAAACGTGAAAGGTGCCAGGGGAATTTAGCGGTGTGTGGAAGGGTCCGGGGGGGTGTGCATCGGGAAGGGTGCAATAAACGCAAAAGGGCGGAATAGTGGGATGGCGAGAGGGGGGGGGGCGCACATTTCATGAATTTTTCTGTGTATAAAGAATCTGAGATATCAACACATTTTTTTAGATACGAGAATGTAGAGAAGGCAAATCCAACCATAAACATGTGAAAATCAACAATTTTTTTTTCCTTAAATATAAGTAATGTGTTTAATTTTGTGGAATTTTTAGTTATTTCAATCAATTTGCATAAAAGTAATTTTATGGTAACTATACCACTTTTAGTTATTATTTTTAAAAAATCACTTAAGCGCCCTTCCGGAGATAGAGATATTTTAAAGAAATTGTGGAAACTCGAGCGAACTGCGCTGTAACAAATATAATAAATAATATAACTGTATAGATCTTAAAAAATCATTATTTTTTTACAATTAATGTGGTTATGGGGATAATGTGCGGACGGTGGTTTTAATGAAAGGAAAGAGAAAAGTTCCGGGAAGGAAAAAGGTATGAAGGGTAGTAAGGAACCTGGGGGTCATTATGTCGAGGAGTGATGTATGTATGAATCCATCCCTCGCACTGCGGTGCAAGGCGATGGGTTGAGAGTCCGACTGGAGGAAAAAGGGTCTCCCTCAACTGGACCCTCGATCCGGCCCGCCAAGCAATTGGTGGTCAGACGCATCCGCTGCCAAGATCTAGACTGGTCTCACCCCATGAACCCGGACACTCCTGCTAAGTCACCAAACGTAGATAACCACTCGGGGTGTCCTATGGCAGAGGTGTTAGTTATCCGATGAATAATTCCCGCCTCCCAAATTGAAAAGTACAAAATCAATAATTTATTCAGTGGATAATTTTAGGCAAATAATTTTCCCTCGATTACAATTATAATGAAAAAAAAGACATCGAAAATAAAAATGTTTCGTCATTGGATTATTAAAAATGATTGCATTTTTGAGTCGAAGCTTAAAATTCATTATGTGTGCCCGGTTTAAGAAAACCTATACCTACTCACACCGATCCACAATTCCCTTAAAAACTCAATTTTCATGTAGGTACATGAAATTGTATTCAAAAGATAATGGAAATCCAAAGGGAAATCTAATAATCCATGCTGCGCGGTAATAGAATCTCAGACGCAGAATAACAATGAGATAATGTGCTGTAGTATTCGTTTATTCCGCGGAATTGTATAACCATAGTTACGGAAATTTTGAATAGACCGTAATACAGCTCCAATAAAAATTCCACATTATAAATACAGACGTGTGCAGATTGTTAGACTCAAAAATGAATTCGCTCGTTTTCATCTTAGGAGGTGATTTCACCGGTTTTAAAACATCGTCGAGGAACTCATTTATATATGTCATAACAACCAAGTAATAAATAAAACTAAAAAGAAATTTAGAAAAAAATTAGTGCACAGCATGCCAAATTGCATAAAATTGCTTCTTTAGAATGTTCACAACACAAAAACAGAAAAATAATCTTTATTTTTGTTATAACTTGAATTATAATATTTAATTATTTAAGATAATATCAGCGACTTTTAAACGAAAATTTAAGATTGTAGTTAAATCTTGCAATCATACATAAAGATAGCAGGCAGTAAAAATGTGCGGTAGAAAATGAAGATAATGTTGGAAGTTCTTATTCGAAGACTAGGGTCCCATTACCTCATGACCGTATCTTTTTCTGTTTAAAATTTTCGTTTAAAAAACGCTAATACAGTCTTCAATGATTAAAAATCGTTTGAGTCTAAATAATTTGCACACGTCTGTAAATAATGTTTCCATATATAAATTTACCGGGAATTTTAGATGAGAATTATTCTGTCTTAAATTAACTTAAGATATTTTCTGCAAACTAAAAGCTCACCCGACCGAAGCTCTAAATGTCACGGGTTAGAATTCAGAAAGCTTCGATATTTGATACAGAGTTGGGGTGTTTGAATTCCAGGAATAACTAATGAGGTCTACCTCTGCAATAAGAATTCTGTACGCACAGAAAAAACGTGTCTACTTAAGAGTATCACATATTCTAGGACGTAAAGTTATTTTTGTACGTTTTAATATAGCAAAAAAAAATAATCCAAACCAGAAATAATATACACGGTTTAAGGATTTTGGTGTAGGTTTGAAAGATGTTGGTATCGTTGGGAGAAATTGTGCAAAGAGTAATATCGCACATTATTTTATTCGAAGATTGTCCAAAGTTTGCTACGGAAAAATTTCGAAATTATTATGCAGCAAAGCGCACAAGACAGAACAGAAATAAACATATTTATCCTAGTGCACAGAAAATTATTAATAATATTTTTTTCATGGTCAGCAAGATTATAAATACAATAATGATTTATTTATTTATAAACGGACCTTGTCCAATTACAACAGATAACATATTACACAAAGTTAATACAAGGAAATATGTTGCAATATACTATAATTTTAAAAAAATGCAGCTATGACAAAAATAGGGCACAAAAACAATAATGTCAAGTGAAGACAGGAACAAGGTTTTGAAGGAGGTCTTGAATTTTGTCACATCAATACAAAATATTACTTACGGAATGACCGATAAAAGTCATTAACGCTTACATAATAAATTCAAGGTCCTAACTTAAAGACCATTCTGGATGTTGGTAAATGGTATCAATAATTTGTGGACTATTGATTGAGGAAAAGCAATTCATTATGTCTACGGGAAGGGATGTTGAAAGGGACGAGTTGCAACAAAGTAGGCGAGTCAGTCATATTGTTCCCAATTTTGAAAATACAGATGGTGAAAACCGAACAAAAATAATGTACGTTCTTTCTCGATTAAAAAGGGTCTCGAACTGAAGTAATGGGTCCTCAAATCAATAAGAGTCGAATGGGTAGAAATAATGCAAAAGAACACTATCTATTAGTTGTACATGATACAATTAAACACAATGATGCTCTCGATATCATACTTTGACTTCTCGTAGTTAGAATCAAACAACTAGGTACTTACTTTGTTTTAATCACAAAATTCATAGACATAATCTATATGTTGACCACTTTGTTTCTTCTGCAATCCTGCATCCTATTTTCTGTATTATATTTATATGGATGAAACTAAAAATAGGTTCCGCTTTTTAATTTCAACTGACCTCCAACTATCTTAACGCTCAATGCATCATAAGTCCTTTCTCTGTATCAATTCCCACGTAACTACACTGATATTAATTATCATTTTTAGTAGTATTGTTAGTAACTTTCTCCTTACAACTACAATAAATATAAAAGAAGTTGTAAAAAAAAAATTGTTGTGATCAGGAATGAAGATTAATTCAATTATTTAAAGTACTATGTAATTTCGTACCTTTGAACGTCACGCTTTAGATGCATTTAATATTTGGCAAGAGGAAGCTTATTTATCATAGAAGGCGAGGACAAGGGATACGGGCGGGGATGTGAGAGGGTTTGATCTCGTAGGAAGATTAACCAGCACAATACCTTGAATTGAGATTAAATGTATCCGACTCTCGATAGCTTACTATTTGGCAACTGTCATCAACAGCATCTTACATTGACATCGAAACGGAGATAATCCGATAAAGCTTAAACCGATATAAATATAACTACAAGACACTAAAACGAAGAGGATCAATACATAGATAATTAAAGGTACACATTTACTACCATAAACAGATACACTTTATTATTAGTCTAAATCCACAAGGATGCCGTACATAATTATTCATCGTTGTTGTTTATTTTTAGATTTACTTGTATTTCTTAAAATTAGCTGTATTCACATATCTATTACCCTATTTATGTGTATAACTACATGGAACGTGTGGGATTGCACTAACCTACTAACATCCTGGAATTTTTATATAATTAAAAATATATTATCCTGTAATACCTATAAATATATCGATATATTTCGCCTACTGAGCTTATTAGGTTACCCAAGATTAGTTAACACATAATTATGGTGTATAACATTAACACATCGTAAATATAAACGTATATTCATAAAGAAGCTGAAAAAATGACGACATATAAATTTAATGTGCATCGAAAGCGAAAGGTGGCAAATTTTGATAAAAGATTTAAAACCAGGTTTTTATCTTACTCAAAATAAAATTTTAATATTTCAGAAGCATCACATAAAAAAATCATACACTATTTAAGTTGTCATAACAAGTGCAGGGATGTAGCATTATAATTAGTATGTAGAGAGCATATGGGACTTAATTTTTTAATTTTACAAGACTGATAAACAGCCATTTATGCATGGTAGATGGTTGTTAATCAGTTGTGTAAAATTTGAAACATGTTTATTAGTAAGGTGATAGGAGTTCAAATATTATGATTAAGAATAATTATAATTCTAATAATATTTTAAATTCAAAAATCTGTTAATAATATTCAAAAATCTGTTAATGAAAAAATAAGAAAATACACAGATATAGGAAATGAGATAAAAAGAATTTGGCATTCTCAGACTATAAAAATATTACCATTCGTTATTTCGGCTACTGGCATTATACCTAGCTCTCTCATAAAAAATTAAGGCGTATAAGATCTATCAACAAAATTTATATATAAAAATGCAAAAATCAGTCATTTTAAATACATGTAGGATAACGAGAGATTTTTTAAATATTTATGTTGAGGGATCAGTAGGATTTATAGGCCCTGTTTCTGAGTTCTACCGAGCCGAACCCTCTGATATGAAAATATCTGGAGTCGGTGAATTATTTTCCCATTTGATCTCTGTTGAGTTGACGTGTTGTTCTTGTATTGTTTTGAATTTATTTTGCTTACATAATGCACTTGCATAATGTTGATTGACTAGATGATCATTTGGTCTTCCACACACAAAAGTGTGTGGAAGGGTTTAGTTTTTCCTATGTGGAAGATTTAACCCGGACATAAAATCGGAAAAATACCTACCTCAGAATTTGTTTTAACCACTTACTGTCAGTTATTCTAATACTCGATAGGTATAAGTTGGAAATAAATTATAAATACATTTTTTTCTTGTTTATTTCAAATCTCGGGGAGGGTGGTGCAATTCCACGAGCTCCAGATTATACATAGAATATATCAAGTAAACATAAAAATATTGTAAGATAATAGATACACAGTAAACGAAAACAAAATAAAAAAATAATAATAATACAAAAACAACACGAGAAAAAAGTTTTTTTAAAAGAAAAAAATATATTTATAAGAATATATTTTTTTAATCTATGGCATCAGGAATTGGCTCCATCGCTTGTAAATAGGACCCTGCCAGAAGTGTAGTGCTGCCATCACAAAAAAAAAACTGAAGACTATATCGTTTTTTTTTTTAAATTGATGCGTAATTATCAAAAAGCGCATAAAGTCTTCGATGTGTTTGTTACCCACTCCTAATTTTAAACTGCATAAACATCGAAATGTCAAAATAAATGTTGAAATAAAAACAAAAACATTTTTAGAACATCTCCATTTTAGCCGAGCAAGTCTGCTTCGGTCTGTCTACATAATTTGGATATCAGAACACCTCTGACTGGATTAAATTTAGCAAGATTACATTATGAGATTTGCATTACCGAGATGAGGCATATTTGATGATTTGGTTGGGCATGCGTTCCGCAATATGAATAATGAAGTAAATATATAATGTGCCAGTGGCGTGCCGTAGCTTTACTCAATATACACAACAGGTACACATGTTACATACTTACTTCTTCTACTTGTATATATATATATATATATATAATTTACTATTTCTCATTATCTACTACACGTGTTGCGTTAATTACTACATGTGTTTTAAATTTCTAATCTGCTCTGTAAGATATTGGTGTGCAAATGGTGTACTATGGAAAAAATGTAATGTGAATAATGATACAAAATAACAATAACTTCCTTGTTAGTATGTATGTACATATATTTTAAATAAAAATAAATGTATTTTTGTCGACGACACGCCGTGATTTTTCAAGGGGCTGCGTTAGTTTTTTTTTTATATAAAAAATGTTGTTGCGTCCTAATTCTCGAGCAATCTTTGAATTTGTCGCTTACTTGGCTTATCCAAGGCGATTACTGCGATAATAGAAACGTTTGAGCTATTTTAGTTTTTTACTTTAATGCAACCTACTTTTAGAATGATTTCTAGATTTAATTTAATTAATTCGCTTTATCTTCCAGGGCGGCTCTTGCGATAATAAAAAACGACATTCAAAACCATTAATGACTTTAAAATATCCATTAAATTTGTTTAGATAGGTACTACTTCTGTATAATTTAATGTGTGAGTGTCGTGGTTTTCAATCAGTAATCTGCAAATAATCGATAACTGTGAGCGACATATGATGTGGCGGATTTAATATTCCCAACGAATGAATTACCTACGCATTGCTGACATTAAAATTACAAGCCACTTCGATACGGAAATTGATCAAATTTCGTACATATAATGTAATTACTTAGAATTATTGAGACAGGGGGAAAGGAGTTAACAGCAGCCATTTGAGATTTATCAAATTATCAATGGGAAATAAATATTACAATTATTATATACCTTAAAATGCATTAAAAAAATATTATTTTGAGAGATTTATATGTAATTTCTTAAATAATATTTGTTGGTACCTATCATTGATCCTATACCTTTCCTATTTTTGTTCCTACCTACAAAATGATCTTTTGTCCACCTACCTGCGTTACGCCGATTACAATCAACCTAGAGTAGATGTGTGAAAGTATTCAGTCAAAAATCAAGTAATACAAGTCACCAAAACTGTCACTGATTACGGAGCCCCTTTGTTCGACCGTGTCATCATCGTGAGCTCGCGAGTTTGTGGTGGTAAAAGTAAATTTGTAGTGAACCAGCGCAATTGAAGAATTAAGGTAAGTTTAATTTAATTTAATTGATATTGATTACATACTGTTTTTACTTTCATAAATTTTGTAATGGTAATTGTTTGGTAGAATGATTTTTATAATTATTTGAGAACAGGTTCATCAAAACCTCAATTTTAATTGAATTAATATTTTTGCTACGATGGGATACAGAAGACGGCCAAAAGAGGTTCGGTAAAACCAACATTTTTTTTCCCAAATGCACTCACAGTCCCTACAACGTCTTTATCCTAAAGTAGGTACTTCTGTATAGTAACGTCACCCCGACAGCAGAAAACGTAATAGATAATAATAATACAAATCTGTAATAGAGTTATAATACAAAATAAATTCTTACGTTTTCTATGTTTTAAAATGGGTATTCCAGCAATCAATTACAACACTTTTTAAAATTAAATAAATATGCTTAAATTGCCTGACAGAAGTGTCATATCTATATAAAATTCTAAAGCTATAAGTTATAAGCTTTCGGATTCCACTACCTAATACTAGAAGTCTGGATTTATTTCACTGTAGCAATTCTGGTACTAACTACCATATGTATTCCTCATTGCCCAGAATACTTATGGAGGGAAATAATTATACCGAGTCAGTGGGTGGAGAAGCAGTCGATTTAAAATTTAATTTATAATTAATGGGAATTACTTTTTATAATATAAACATAAATGAATTAATTAATTTTTAATATATATAATGGACAAAAGAGACATCTCTGGTCAATTTTGGATGGATTTTGCTCTGCAGGTGTGATAACTGATTACCGACACCTTTTTGCATTGATCAGTTGGATTCATTCAGTTGTATCATTTGTCAAAAGAGGTCTATTGAAGACCTCTATGTTTGAAATATTTTTTGACAATAAAATATCACAAATCACGGCAGTACGTGTGGAATTGCAATGTGCTGATTCATCTATTAATAATTCTACTCTCTTGAGAGCTTGATCTTATAATCTCATAGTGCAAATGCAAAGTTATTGTGCTAATTGCTGCCTGCTGCCGAATTTTGGAAATCAAGGAGCCGAACTCAATTGCAAGTGTATTCTCTGGTGAGTCCTTTGTTCAAATGTATGTTTGGTGGCTGGGTTATAAGTTATTTTCTCCTGCAGAGTGAATTTATTAATTAATCAATTTTATTTTCATAGGGAAATAAAATATTCCCTGATGGTCTGTGTTATTTACACGCCAGATCATCATCCAGTGGGAACGTATTCCATAGTCTGCAGATTTAATTTATAAATTTGTAAGTACAACACATCGAGAGAAACCTTGGTCGATCAGTGGATAGACAGTAGCTTATGAAGAAACTGAATTGAACGCTGACATGTAAGTAGGTGGAAGGAGTATATCAGTGCAAAACAGAATGCTCCAGATATCGATATATTTCATGTCAGTGAAGAGGAATTTTACAGGGAAATCCACTTGATTCTACTCTCCCAGATATGATGTTCATATAATAATTAAAACTTGTTTCTAATCGAATTTCTACGTTCAAGAAATATGATAGCAACTTTATTAACAAAAGCATTAAATTGTATGCCTTCAACCGCTAAAAGCTTTTTAAACGAATTTCTTCAACTGAATGTAATTTCTTATTCCACGAAATAGTGTCCAATATTCCAATAGATTAATTGAAAGGTTCGTTAGCCATTTGAGATCATCGCTAGTTAAGTTCTACTAATTACTCGATAGTTGGTAATAGTTCTTGAGGGCTTTGTTTCGTCCAATCAATTTCCAAATATAGTCTAATAATCCGAATTATCCCCACGCCTCGGCTTTTCGAAATCGGCCACAATGTTCCGGTATATTCTTATCATAATACCAGACCTACCACTATTACAGTCGAGTGGTTCAGCTTTAGGTAGGATTCTGGAATCAGAAAACAGTATAATTTACTCCCTTGGGAGGTTTCCAAGGTTTTCCTCATGTTATCTATGGGGATGCTGTGTGGAGGCGGTCTTTACAAGGAAATTAAAGATTATTTGGTCTAAAAGAGAGTTCTAGGAAAGGGAAGATATAGAGTGCGGAAAATCATTCCGTAGTCAATTTGTGAAGCACAAAGTGTCTTTTTAGTGTTAAGAGAACCAGAACTTTGGAGCTTACTGTGCGTTTTTTTACCACCGAGCTATCTAATCAGTCTTCAGACCTGTATTTATGTGTTTCTACACAACCACTATATGAAATTATTACAAAGTAATTCACATTTCAAAAACTTAAGCATATAAATTATGTCAAGATGAGTCTGGGTAGGTAAACGATCAAAACTTCATGAATTTAACTCGGTGAGTAATTCCATAGTTTTGTTCATAATTATTTAATCCAGAGGCTTTCAATAAGAATCGTAACGCTCGTTGTGAATACGCGATAAATTTTCTCAAACAGCTATTTACCCTTTAGTACCTATATTTTATATACATATCCATATTATAAGTTTATAATATAAGCTATTAGAGAATACATTATAATTGTATACCTATCATCGTGATTATTTGTTGTGTTTTTGTTCTGTGTAGCGTTTCCTCCTTTAGTCAACGTTTCGGACTGCATTACAGTGTCCGTCATCAGGGCAGATGTAATGATGATGGAAACTGTAACGCAATCGGAAACGTTGGCTAAATTAGGAAGCGGTAAACTAAGACAAAAAATAATCACGATAGTTCTTTTAACCGTGAAAATATAAAATCGCACTCGAAACTGTTAGCTGTGGAATTCTTTTGCAGTATATAAATAAATAGGTTATATAAACATTATAAAATATTGTAACATAAGATTAAAATTTACTAGTCTGTGTTTTGTTCTATTTAATGTGGATGACTTTATATTAAAACACTGATTGTATTTTATGAGATAGACTTTTATTCTTGTGACGGTTATACAGAGAGCTTGTTAGCATGACCACAGACGACAATACAATGTGTTACAATCACGTTTAGTACTAGTGATGTGCGACACCAATAGTGATGTTACAGTCTGAAGATACCCTATCTAAAATAGATATGTAGGTGCAGGGTTTGATGAAAAAAAATATTAAAGTTAATTTGATGCAAACGCTGAAGTAGACAGAACGGACGATCTCCAACGGAATATCAGAAAACTTTCGAGCATGTAAACTCGGCCACCCTGACGAATCGGCAATTGTCGAGCATTTCATTGAAACTGGTCATTACTTTGGATTTGTTCCTGAAATTCTGGAAAGACCTATAACACATAGCTCACGCCTAATTACGGAGGCAATTGAAATTTTAAAAAATCCCATATATATCAATAAAGCCGACTGCTCTTGGTATCCAAAAATTGACGGCTACACCAAAACTAAACACAAAAAATATCTTAAATTATAATGTATTATACAGCCTTACAGCTCTTTGAGGATTGGAGTTGGCGACACGGTATCACATCTACATACTAGAGCATTGAATCGGGAATCCCGAACCTTTTCCTTATCCATTTATGTATTTTTCCTCATAAAACACATTAATGTAACGTAAAATCAGTCAAGTAAATACAACCATCAGATGGTAATAGTAATAATGCCAAATGAGCCGCAGTACTAGTTAGTGAGACACGTGAAGGGATATTGTTATAAGCCCTAGATAGTTATAGAATTATGAAAGAATCCATATTATCAAATAAATAAAAAATCCCGGACCTTTATCAGCACCTTAATCCCTGTGTTAGTCTTAATCACAGGATTAAGAGATTTTAGTCGGTTTCACAACATCAGTTCAACCGTGGGAACATACATTTTTTTATTGAAAATCTCATTTATTGCACAATATTCTTGAGACTTTGAAAGTTCATAAATATTTTGGGGTAGGTTATTTTTATTGAGCTCTTTCATAAAAGTAAGTCACTCTGTGTCGGAATTAGACATTGAAATTGTTGGGGAAGTCGATTTAATTCTGTCAACAAGAACTATTGATTATGGACCTAATTTGAAAAATCTCTTCGAAAATAACAGTTTATGTAATAAACTTCGAATGGTTGATGCATACCGTACTCAGGTGATAATATATTCAGACGATAACTTATTCAGATGATAATATATTATGACGGTAATATATTTAAATAATATGAGTTTATTTAAGGAAGTAGGTATATTATGAACATTATTGGTAAACTTCTCTTCTCAGTGTAGTTAGGTTAAGAAAAATAGTCGAATATCCGAAGGTTAACTAGTTAAAAGTTTTACTGTGACCTTGTTTTTTGTATATTATAATTGCGCAAAAGTTCACCCAAAAAGTGATGGTGAAATTCAAACACGAAATCCTTTATTAAGAATGCCAATAACGGTTAGTGATGAATACAATACAGGCATCAGGTTGGAATGCTGTCCTTGCTCTACCGGAATTTCAATGGAAGATGTTCCGAAGAACTAGCGTGATTGATCCCTTCGGCACCGGTACATAGTCGGGAAACACGTCCAATTTATATACTATTGAAATTTGTCACATGTGAAGGGGTTCGCTATATTGTATTTGTGTTTCCTTCGTCCTATAACAAGTGTTTCTTCAAGACCCGTGTTCAGTATTTTCTTTCCTCAAAAAGGCCCTCCAAACAGCATCCCAAAATAAACTGAGCGTTCGTTATGTTTTATTGATTTATGTAACGCACAAGAACTCAAAAACCCAGAGTCAGTGGAACTATGCCATTTTCATTTGTAAATATTGTGAGGCTAAGGGAAGTCAGGGACGAGAAGAAGACGGGGAACAGGAAGATTGGTAAGCACCTGATTAAGCTAACTTAAAGCAAATTCAAGTAACTTTTCCATTTTGAGTTGTAGTCTTTCACCAGAGCGACGGAGAATGTATCTTCTAACTTAAAGCCAATTCAAGCAACTTTTCGATTTTGAGTTGTAGTCTTTCACTAGAGCGACGGAGAATGTATCTTCTAACTTAAAGCCAATTCAGTAACTTTTCGATTTTGAGTTGTAGTCTTTCACCAGAGCGACGGAGAATGTATCTTCTAACTTAAAGCCAATTCAAGCAACTTTTCGATTTTGAGTTGTAGTCTTTCACCAGAGCGACGGAGAATGTATCTTCTAACTTAAAGCCGATTCAAGCAACTTTTCGATTTTGAGTTGTAGTCTTTCACCAGAGCGACGAAGAATGTATCTTCTATTGAAACGATGTTCAGATGCATTAATTCAACATTGAAAGTGTTTGGGGAAATCGGCCAAAACTTTCTGATTCATGCAGTCTTAATGCTCGAGTATAAAATTTATCACACGTCTACTATAATAGTGTATCAATTGACAAGGTGTCTCCGTAATGACATTAGCAAGATGACGAGACATCCTCCTGCTTCTACGGAATAGTCACGTTGTCTGATGAGTTTCCCTAATGATATTCAAGTTTGACAGATGACTGATATAATGGATGTCTGGAAACCATCGAAATATAATAAACAAGATGAACCATTTCTACTGTAGAAAGGGATGAAAATTTAACAGCGTAGTGTTTACCAACTATTCGTATCAGAGTTACTACACGTAAAATAATAAATACTTATTAGTAATACTGGTCTAATTTTAATGTTTTGTGCAAATTGGCTATTTCAAAGCACCATAGATATTGATGAAAATTGTGTTAAAAGCAAAAACATTTGTATTGACTAAGAAATTTCAAGCAGAAAAACTACAAATTTCATAACGCCTGAACTCAAATAATGTTGCGACTTGCATATATCAAAATTATAACTTTCTATGTTTCTCCTGTTTATTTAAAAAATAAATAAGCAATTTGGGAGGCGGGTATGGGTACCGCCGCCCAGGGAACTATTTATTGGATCGACCTCGGCCATAGGTCACCCCAAGTGGATCGCTAGGTTTAGTGATTTAGCAGGGGTACCCGGGTTCATCGGGTGAGGTGTGTTCGGGATGTGCCTACCCACCAGCAGAGAGGCTGGTTTGGGGAGATCTTTTGACATCTCTTGATCCATCGCCTTGCGCCGCAGCGGGATTGGATAGATCATTGATCTGTCCCTCCTGGATACACTGACCCTAGATTCCTACCCACCCCTCATACCTTTTCCCTTCCCTGAACTTCACCTCTTTCCTTTCCTTGAAAAGATTCCTCACACAGCATTCCCAATGATGACAAAGGCCCTGAGGGAAATTATTTTCCTCGTGGCCTCTTGTGATAACGGGGTTAACGTAAAAAAACATCAAAAAAATCATTTCCAGAGTCTAATATTTTAACCAAATTTGAATCTAAAAGTAACCCCAGTTTCCTTGCCTATTTTCCTCCCTCAACGCGTATTTTCCGTTTTCGCTCACCTGTCAAAAACATCTTCTTTCGCTTTATTTAGAACAACTTTAAAATAGAACTCATTTAAATTTACTAAGAAAAAATATACCCACCACAACGTCGCAACAATATCATGAAAATAAAAACAATTTAACACGGGAGATAATGTTTAAAATTCTCCCGGAATTTGTTAAGAATGGGGTTAACCTCATTGTCATAAATACAAAGACGCGTTATGTTCATACTAATCGAATAAAAACTATGGCACGTTCCTATTTGTAGATTCAAATCGAAAAACGGAACGCATTAGAAAGAGATATCCATTCAAAGAATATGTGTAGGTACCTCGTTTCTCTTAAAGCGGCCCATTGACGGGCGAGCATATCAGCGACAAGCATGCCATCGCAAGCGAGTATTTTGTATCGACGTAATGCTCAGACTGCTCGCAGCGCACATGCTCGCCCATCAGTGGCCCGCTTTTACCCTTATTCTTGAAAAACAAATGAGCCAACTTACTTTATTATGAACCATAATGTTTAAGCAACATTTATTACATTTGTGAATTTCATCAGGTCAGTAGATACCATTATATTGAATATTTCGATTAGACAGATTTGGCAGGAATAAAAAGGTAGTATCAAACAAGGCCACCATCTTCAACTGGAACATAAAAAAAATACAGTGTGTGGCAAGCCTACGCACGACGGAAATGAAACTTTTAGTATTCCCAGTCGACGCTTGTTTACACACGCTTCGGTTGTAGGCACGACATCCCTACATCATATTTCACTGTTAGTATAATCTCGCCAATATGTTAAACAATCCTATCATGCTATTACAACAACAATACTATTTTGTGAGATATTTATCCACTCTTCTTGGTTATGTTTACCTTACGTTAATGTCATTATTGTTAATTAATTAATCCCACTGTGTGAATCAGACTCCCTTCTTCTTTGGTGATTTTCACGGGATATTTACTCGTGTGCCACGAATGTTTTTCTCACTTTTATCTCGTCACTACTCATTTTTGACACTAAAATTCTGTTCCAAATCGAATAAACAACAATCAATTACGTATTTCACTCGTATTACACTCACCGCGCAGTACACGAAGCAAGCAGCTGATGCCTGGCGTGGCGTCGTTGGCTAGAGAGAGAGGAAAAGAGAGAAGAGAGAGAGAGAACGTTCGTCAGTGGCTCCCTCACCTCAGTAAGCGACTACGGTGAGAGAACGACAGTGAACGGTGAGCGGTGAAGCGGGAGGGGTCCCGTACCGCCACCACCAAATGATCACGGTTTTTTGTGACGGTCATGAGTCGGTTTTACTCCGGTCCTCGAAAATGCATGACGCGCGTAAAGAGGTTTCACTTCAAAAATAAATTTGTAGACAGATAAAATGTCAAACGGTCGACTTAAAAAAAGGACTTCGCTACGCTCCGTCGGTAAGCGACAGAATTGAAGATGTGGTAGTAAGGGTAGTTGTAAGATTCGATTATGTACTGTACATGCTAGTGAAATTTATATCTACGATTGTAACCGAGATGGTGTTTACAAGATTGTCATGGCGGGGAGGGGTTCTTACCAAAGGTTGTCACGAAAACACGGTGATGCCTAAATATGTTGACGTTTAAAATATGCAAACGGCAGATTGAGCTGATATCTAGTAAGAGATTATCGCTGATAACTCACATTGAAAAGTGTTCATATTTTATAATGTGAACATATTTCATTTACAATTAAAGAAGAAGAAAAAATATTGAAGACCCAAAATAAACCATTAAATATAATAGTTGAAATTTTCACTACCAAAAGTATTATAGTGATATATTTTTGGGGTATTATCCCGTGTTGCGTTTCCTCCTTCTTCAGCCAACATTTCGGACAGCATTTCAGGGTCCACCATAAAGGCAGATGTGTAAAGATATTTTTTTTCATTTTCCAGTTTCTTATTTTCCATGAAGTGGGGAATCATTTAAATTTAAAGTTACTATTCTTTATACAAATAGAGGCTCCATCGAAGCCAGAGTGAAGTTACCCTCTCAGAAGCTGGGTGTACTGTACAAGGCCCGCAGATACTTAATACACAACTGCTAAACCTGTACAAATCGCAAGTGCACCCCACTAGATTTCCCTATCTAAACAAGCGGATTGCAATCTTTAGAGCACATGCGTCAGGTAGGTATGCTGTCCTTGTTCTACCGGTATTACAATGGAAAGTTCTCCGAGGAACTATCGTAATTAATCCCTTCGGCACCGTTGCATAATCGGGAAACACATCAAACGCGAGCAACACATGAACACTGTTGACATTATTTGTTACATGAGAACGGGTCGCATCTTCAAATCTTTCTTTAATTCAACAGCTCGGTTGTGGAACGATTTGCCAGTCACTGTGTTTCCTCCCTACTAGAACTCTCAATCTCCTTCTAGAAGGTCTCTTCAAGACCCATGTTCACTCCTTCCTCTCCACAAAAAGACCCACCATACAGCATCCCCACAGATGACAAAGACCCTAAGGGAAATTATTTTCCTCAGGGCCTGTGTGGAGTTAATGTAAAAAAAGAAATCAGTAAAAAAAACTAGTAAATTATGAACAAGAAAAACAAAACTACATCTTAGGTACAAAATCTTTACGTTCCATCTTTTTTTTCTTTCTGAATCTGTTTTTAAGACAGTTCATCGGAAAAAAACCCCAATACGACAACAAAAAATATTTTCGATTGTAAAAAAATACTAACTACAAGCTTTTTGAGAAAATTGAGAAAAACTAAACCGTGTGGGTGGTTACTAGGAAAGAACAACTCTTATAAATGATAGAATGTAAAACTATCAGTTTTATAATTATAGAAAAATAATTAATTGAATTCACTCTTTTAAAAAATCACGAAAAGGTTATGATTTGTACGCTTTATAATCAATTTTTGAAAATTTTCTAGTGGTCTAATCTGGAGCATTAATAAATAATTCCACGAATATATTAACTAGTGAGCAATAAAAAATATATACAATGCAAAAGAGCTAATAGGTAAAGCCATGGAATTAGCCATACATACGGCTGTATATTAGGGTGGATCGCCATTGTATGGAATTTTTTATTTTTATAAATTAGTTTTCGCGGGGTGCGGAATAGGTGCTCTAGGTACATACAATTAAGCATACAAAATATCAATTTAAAATTTTGATGGCTAGTACTGCCCCAAAGCAGTTGAATTATTTAAAATCTGGTAAAAAATAGTCCCTTTATAAAACAGTTTTGTGTCAATATTAATACTTTAATTTTTACTTTTACATTTCATAATGAATAAAAATTGCCGCGCCTTAAATAATAATATTAAAAAAATGTGATAATATTTATTTTCCCGCGAAAATTTGACAAATTGCCGAGTCCACTTTCTCGCGCCTCGCTCGCGCACCGCGCATCTTTAGATCAACCGTCCATATCTCGCAGTACAGTTTCAAGTTTTACTAACGTTGATCTTCCAACTGACCAACATTACTTTGCTTCATCTACTCCTTCTTCTTATGTAATAAATCCAGCAGACAGTGGACTATTTTTTTTTTTTTTTTTTTTTTTTTTATTATTCAGTAAATTTTATGTATTACAATTTTTGTATACTTAATAACTCCCACACTAGGCTTATGCCCGTGTTGTGGTAGTCATAGGTAATTCTATAAATTCAAAATATATGTTTTTTATAAATATATATATACATACATATATACATATATATACACATACATACACATATATACACATATACATATATATATATACATACATACAATCTATGTATATATATGCATACATGCATATACACAGACATGCACACATATACATACATACACAGACACACATAAATGCATGTATAAATACATACGCAGACATACATAAATGCATATATAAATACATTCATATACATCTATATATGAACACACACAAACGTAATGTGTATTCACATATATACATACATATATAGATACATGGTTAATTTTATTATAATGGTTTAAAAGTTAGGAACTCATGTATTCTTTAAAAAAGGCTCGTCCCCTTTCAAATATCCAGTTTTGGACACGTATAATAAAAAGGGATATAGTATTAGTTGATTTTATGTCCCTGTCCAACGCGTTGTATATTTTAGGGGCGATGTACCAGAATTGTCGTTGAGCGAATGTGGTTCTAGTTTTTGGGACCACGCATCCCAGATTTGATGAAAAGCGGGTGTTTACTTGGTGTTGAGGAGCCACTAGCAAGTCATTTTTTCGTATGTAGCATAAGCTTGTCTTAATGAATAGCTGGCGAATGTCTAAGACCCTAATTTTGGTAAATAGTATTTTGGAGGGATAGGTAGGATGACATTTAAATATAATTCTGAGAACTAGTTTTTGTACTGTAATTATTGGATTAATGAAGGATTCTGCACAGCCACCCCATCCCAGAATACCATATGCTGCTATCGATTGAAAAAGGGCAAAATATACGCTTTTTAGAGTCGTTAGGTCTAAGATGGATCTAAGACAGCAGAATATGTGGGAGAGTTTACGAAGTCTTTTTGTTGTTTCTTTTATATGGGTTTCCCAGCGTAGTTGGTCATCGATTATTATTCCCAAGTATTTAACTTCCTTTGAAGATTTAAGAGTTGAGCACGTGCATTGAATATTAGGTGAGGTTTCAGGAGTCTGTATGTTGAGTGAGCACGAGTGGATGGTAGGTTTGGGGCAGTTATTGGGAAAGCTATGTTTGGGTATGGAAAACGTCATGTATTGTGTTTTGTCGATATTAAGTGTAAGGAGGTTTGTGTCTAGCCAATGCTTAACTTTTGTTAGGCCAATATTAGTTTTGTTTGTAACTGATTGCCATGTTTCATCTTCAAATATTAAGACTGTATCATCGGCAAATGAAATTATCTTGCCTCCAATATTCATAGTGCATAGTGTGTTGATATATATGAGAAATAGAATTGGCCCTAGTACACTACCTTGAGGGACCCCATAGGACATGGATAATTTTTTGCTCATATATATTTTGTCAGAGTGGATAAGGGTTTGTTGTGTACGATTTGTTAAGTAGTTTTTAAACCATGTGAAGGCTATCCCTGTAATGCCGATCTGTTGAAGTTTTTTAAGTAGTAAAGGATGGGAAACCGTATCAAATGCTTTTGCGAGGTCAAGGAAAACAGCAAGTGGTTTGCGACCTTTGTCAAGATTTTGGGAAACAATTTTTGTGAGAGCAGCTATTGCATCAGAGGTATTCCTCCCTTTGCGGAAGCCATATTGGTTATCCGATAATATTTTATTATTTTCAAGGAACTTACAGAGTCTATTTTTCACCGCCTTTTCTATAATTTTAGAAATTGTGCTGAGTAATGATATCGGTCGATAATTATTAACAGATAATTTATCACCTGTTTTGAAGATAGGGATTATTGTGGCCTGTTTTAAAGAGTTAGGGAATATTCCGGTTTTAAAGCTTAAGTTGATAATGTGTTTAAGAGGTGGGGCTATAAATTTTTGAATGTGTTTGATAATTTTTGTTGAAATTTGATCTTTCCCGGCAGAGTTACTGTTTTTAAGAGATGAGATAAGTTCTATTATTTCTAGTTCAGTGGTGGGAGTGAAGTGAAAAGGGTTATAGCTGAGATTATTGACATGTATATTTTTTGCAAGATCTTTCTCCGAGACGTTGTTTTGGTCTAGAATATTTTTTGCTAATTTATGTCCGATATTGGAGAAAAATTGATTGAAATGGTCGGATATTTTTTCAGGTTCGGAATTGACATGAGTTGTTTGGTCTTCTATGTTAATTTTAACAATGGGTGAGTCGATTTTATGAATATTGGCTATATCTTTTATGATATTCCAAATTTTTTTTTTGTCATCAGTAGCTTCACTGATTTGTTTTTTGTAGTAATCTCTTTTAACACTGTTAATAATTTTTTTGCAGTTGTTTCTATAATGTTTATAAAATATGAGTGAATCATAATCATTGGGATTTTTTCTACAGAAGTTATGAATCTTGTCACGCTTTCTGATACAGTGAAGAATACCTGCAGTGATCCATGGTTTGAGTTTTGTGTCGGATTGTTTTTTTTTACTTTTTGTGTATGATGTTGCATCGGCCAAGTGGTTTTGTAAAGTATTTGTAAATATTTCGCATGCAGAAGTGGTATCGGTACAAGAATAGACAAGTTCCCAGTTTTCTTTAGAGACAGTATTTAGGAGAATGTCATAGGAAATTTTTTTTTGAGGGAGAGTATTTTGAGGTAGTTTGTGAATATTTTGGTTGATGGAAGTGATGGTTGAATAGTGATCTGTGACAGTTGATTGATATACAATGGATTTGCTGCCTAGTTTACTCTTAACAAAGACGTGATCTATACAACTACTAATGTTTGAATCTGATTCTCTGGTTGGGGCTGTGACGGCTGGCAAATATCCTAATAAAGTTAGTGTATTTAGGTATTCATTCGCTTGAGGATGCATTCTGTTGATTATGTTAATGTTGAGATCACCAATAAGATAGATGTTTTGGCTGTGTTCTATATTTGTTAAAATTTCATGCAGAGATTGTATGAATGGGGTTATATTATGTGTGCTTGGGGATCTGTATACAGTAATGATTGTTATATGATTATCAAGTTGAATTTTAAGACAGTTTGCGTTCTTAATTGTGACCTCTTTGACTGAATGTATGATGTGGTTTTTAATGTAAACAATAACGCCATCATTTTGAGTTTGGTTTTGGAGTGTATTATAGTGATTGTAGTTTTTTATCGTTTTTGGGACGAAATTTTCTTTAATCCAGCATTCGCTCAAAACAATTACATCGAAATCTGAGGCAAGGTGAGTGAGAAGAATTAAGAGTTCATCAAAATTATGGTTTATACTTCTTATATTCATAGAGAATATCGTAAGGGTAGAGTTCACTAGTAATAATTGACGTACTACTTCAGTGTCATTAGTAGTTGTACATGGAATCGGTGTTATGTTGTCTAGTAAGTCTGTTATGTCTTCCATTATTTGTTTTTTTGTTTTGCATTAAATTTAACGTTCTTGATTTTGACAGTAGCTAAACATGTGTGATAATTCAAGGCATAAGCGATAGTATAATTATAGAACATAGTAAGAGATTTATAGTTGGTTTTGTTACGACAGTAAATGTTGTTTAACAAAGCAATAAATATAATACAAAATACAAGGTAATTGATTTTGACATCAGTAAAATATTTGTTATGCTTGAGTGCAAAAGGAATAATAAAATAGTACAATACAATAATTGATTTAAAGTTGGACATGTTAAAACTGTAATTATTGTTTAGAAAGGCAATAAAAAGAATGAAAACTTTTGAGTTATTTAAGTTAAAACCAGTAGAGCGTTTCAGAGATTTTAGGGATAAAGTAATAATACAAGAGCTGCAGTTGTGTATGTAAAAATTGAATGTACTCTTTGAGCAATAGTTATTATAAGATGAGCTTAAGGTTTTATATAATGTAAGATAAGAAGAAAAAATTCCAAGTAATGTGGGGAAAAAACAATGTTTCCATAAGTTTGTGATTTTAGTAGAACTAGGAAAAAATAAATTAAGAAAAATTAAAATAATTGGTAAATCTAAATAGTTATAATAGTTACTAAAGTAAATTCTAAGCATGTTGATTTTAAATGTTTTTGGTTTCTGAGAGTAGTGCCAGTTTTTCCGCATTAGAAACAAGAATGGCAGCTGTTCCGATGTCTCGACGTACATATATCTGCCCCCCTTTGATCCAAGCATATTTACATTTTTTTCTCTTTTGTCGCCTGGCGGGCCAGATACCATAAGTGGTTTCCACGAAATGTCAGATGCTCTGCTATGTACACTGGTGAGCTCGGTCCGGCGATCCCCATGTTTAATGTGTTAAGTTTCTCTTCAGGACAGGATGCTTGTTTGTGAAAAGCCTTAAGGTCCGATAATAGTTGGTCTCGGTAGTAGTTAGAGGTGAATTTGAATATTATCGGTCCATTTTTATTTTTTTGCGTGGTCCTGTAGGCCGCTTCAATGTTTGAAGTATCCACTTTTGAATTGATAGTTTTACATATGTTGTGAAATATGTTTTTCAAGCTTTCTCCATTTGTTTCTGAGATACCCCGCACCTCCACATTTTTCGCTCTTGCTGTTCTTTCAATATTTTCGAGTTGGCCTTCTAGAATTTCAACTCGGGATTCTAGAGAGGAATTATGTTTCATGAGTATTAAGTTTTTGTCTTCAAGATCCCGAACGCGACAGAGAATGTCTTCATATTGTTTACTCATGTAGGTTATTGATTCCAGGATTTTATTATTTTGCGCAATGATCGCGTTTTGACTCTTGATAAAGTCGTTGTTTTCAGTTCCTGTAGGTATGTCGCCACTGGAGGCGTCGCAAATCGGTGACTTTGTGGTGGTAATACACTTCTTGCATTTAAGCTGGTTCCGACGTTCTTGTGTGAGGCGCCGATATGCAGTTTCGGTTACACCACCGCAGAGGAGATGGTATGCCTCTTTACACACTAGGCACACAAACGTCGTTCCTTCTGATTCTAAACATATTGAGCAGTTAGGCATGGTTAAATAGCTTTCTAGCAGCCCGGTTTATTATTTTAAAATAAAATTAATATAAGATTTAAAAAAAGGTTTTTTTTTTTCTCGCCGGTGTGAGGATCGAACCGTGGTCTACTTAACAAGGCGCTACCGGCGCGTTAATCCACAGAGCTACGGCCCTCTTGCGTATACCTGTGAAATTACGCTTTTATATACTTGTGAAAGGTGTGGAAGGTTTGCGTAGGTCGGTAGATTATAATACTGTTTAGTGGTTTTGATTATTTTTAATATTTTTAACTTTAAACTTTTTTGTTTTAATATTGTTCACTTTTGATCATTTCAAATTCACTTTCACGAGCAACACTTCAGTTCTACGCAGTTCACGTCAGTAAACTTTAACACGTTTGACATTTGACGAATGCAACTCTTCAGTTAACGAATATTTCAACTTTAAGGCAATTCACACAACGTTTGATTTACAATGCCAAAGGGCAATGCTGTTCAATCACCTTATATCTTAGTTTTCTGTTATTAAAAGGGTTATATTAGGAGAAGTTTATTTTTTTTGACGGAGCAAAACAATAGTGCAATTGATGTGTTAGCGAAGACACGAACTTCTTATCTGTTGTATCCAGAACATTGGATCGATACAGTATTTCTGATCAGGCAGGTGCTGCCATCGTCTGCGCTACATTGCAAGATATTGGATTAGTGACAACAGACAATCTAACAAACGTGATCGATCGTAATAAGATTCGACTTGCTCATACCAAAACTAGGACCACACTGACTGCCATCAGCCAGCCCCATTTGGATTTGTGCATTTGCATATTGTTTTGACGTTAAAAGGATAAAACATTACTCATGGAGGATGGACGCAGAAAAGTTGTGATAGAAGAACATATCAGTCTTTTGAAAAAACTTAGCTCACAATACATTTGCCACATGAGCGCTAAGTTTGGCGATGCTAAAACAATAGCTCACAAATTGTTTGCATATTTTGTGGAAAAATCCATTGATTTAGCGTGCTTCGTGGCTATCGGATGTGACGGAACAGCAGTCAATACTGGAACTAAGTCTGGCATTATTTGACTTCTTGAAGGAAAGCTCCATCATCCACTTCAGCGGTTGGTTTGTCAGTTACATGCTAAAGAGTTAAGTTTGATACATCTTTTCGAATACCTTGATGGATTGACAACAGGTCCTAGAAGCCTTTGCGTCCAACTAGGAAAGTTACTCAAGAATTGTGAACATCTTCCTGTGATAGAATTTCAAGCAATAGAATGCAATTTACCTATGAACCTTACTTATAAAATTACAAAATCCCGTGACGACCTTAGCACAGACCAGCTTTATTTATTCAAAATGTGCCGAGTAATCGCCAAAGGACAATGTAATGAAAACTTAGCGAAATGAAACCCGGGTTCGCGTTGGTTAACAACAGCCAATACTATTCTCCGACTTTACACATCAACCAATAATCCGACAGAAATCAGGTGATATTGACTGAATTTGTGCTAAGAGTGCATGCTCCGATGTGGTTTAAAATAAAAAAAAAACAACCTTCGAGACAACCAAGAGCAGACTTCAACCGGCGAGACACCTCCACGAAACCATAAAATTGTCTCGTTACCTTCCAGAGCATTTGAAACAGGTGGTAGATCCCGTAATTCAACGCAACGGGTATTTTGGCCAAGCGAAAATATACTTATTACTATGTTAAACGACGAACGAAGACAGATTAGAAAGTTGGCTCTCAGACGAATTCTAAGTATCCGAGAACTTACGTTGGGGTTTTCTCCAATAAGAGTATTTAAGATACCTACTTTTAATTTCAACGCAGAAGACTATGTTGACTTGATCTACTGGGAAAAACCATCAGAAGCACCTCTTAGAAAACTGATATCTAGCGAGACAATAATTGATGCCATTGCAGACCATGAAATTATCGAATCCAACATTTTGTGTAAGTTCCGATTGATGCACTGACACACGCAAGCCACGGAAAGATGCATCAAAGTGGTAACGGCATCAAGCTCTGCTGTTTGCGGCCCTGAAAGACGTGAAGGGTGGATACAAAACAAGCTAGAATCTTGAGAATAATGCTAGTATCGAATTCGAAGAAGGGCAATAAAATACAATAACTTTTATGATTTTGGACTATATTTTTTAACAGTGTTTGTGATTTTTTGTGTAGCAATGGTACTTTTATTGTTTCTTGATTAGTAGATAATATTATTAGTAAATGAAAAGTTATTTTTTTTATATTTTAACTACTTTTATTGAGCAAAGATTAAACCCTTCTTTTTCTAATTTTACGCTGTTTTTTTAAAATTTGAATTGACTTGGGGCAGTAGTTGCACTCGAAATAACTTAATGCTGTCATAATGACTTTTAAAAGTATCCCCATAGAGCATCCATTCCACACCCCGCTGCTAAGAAAAACATAAAAACAAAAAATCGATCCACCCTACTGTATATTAGCCTGGAGCACGGATGTATGAAAAAAAAAATATGATTCAGAGTTCTAAGAGGGGGGGATTTGTGCCTTATGTTAAAATAAAAATACGTGGGATTTTTCATTTCATTTAATTAAGATCTTCTGCCTCCGCAGTGACCCCAAAAATTGAAAATTAGGGTAAAAAAGTTTTAAATTTATAAGGCGATATATTATGATTAATTTAGTGGTAAGTAGGTGTTAAATGATAAACAATATATATTAAGATGTTTATTAAGGCATCGCTCTAAAAAAAAAATTGAAACATAATTATACATTTATTATTTAGGTTTAAAATCCTTTTTTAGTTTAAAATTTAGGTATTTTGTTCCGCGATTCCAGCCTGGCATCACCTAGCCGCGACTTTCTTGTACACTGAGAAATGGAAGCTTCTGTCGTAGTCTTTACAGCTCTTGAAATTTGAAACAAACTTGAAAAATTATACATTTATTATTGAGGTTTAAAATCCTTTTTAGTTTCAAATTTAGGCATTATGTTCCGCGATTCCAGCTTGGCATTTATGGCACCTAGTCGCGACTTTCTTGTGCACTGAGAAATGGAAGCTTCTGTCGTATTCTTTACAGCTCTTTCAACAGCTTGAGTATGGCAGGGAAGCCTTATAAACAATAGTTCGCTTTCGCCACCAGATTCCACGATATTCTGAATTTCCTGGTCCGATAAGTTTTTCAAAATCGGTGGTTCGGTTAAGTTTTCCTGCCAATTTATTAAATCAATATATGTAGAAGCATTGAAATCTATCAATGGCACTTGAAACATTCTAGGTGTTGGAGGTTGAGCAGTACTGCGTGCCTTAAGTATGCGGCGGGCTGCCAGCTCTCTAACATGTTTTTTATCATCTGTTATCATCGCAAGTAGAATCCCTTCAGGATGCGCAAAGTAGCCGTTTCTTTGGATAACAGGATCTATAATTTTTTTTAGAGTTTCTGGCAGGTATCTGGAGGCCTTAATGATATTGAACAGATGACGTGTGCCATCTTTGCATGATGGTTTATTTTTAACTGAGAACCAAGACGGTGCGTAAACTTTGACCACAAAAGTAGCCAGAGTTTTCAAATTTTCAGATGGTTCTTCAGTAGATACATACAAACGTAGTATTCGGTTAGCACGCGTGATCCAACGGGCATGTGATAGTTTTCCTGGAGATTTATTGCCTAGGTCTTCTGGAAATTCACCTGAAATTACCGCCGAGACAATTTTATGCAAGTACTGTTGGTCTGAACTCAGATCTTTGGCCTTTTCTGGTAGCATTTGACCTTCGATGCGTTCAAATTTTTTAACAGGCAGCTTTTCACAGGTTTCCAGTGATTTTCCCAGTGGACCAATATAAGATTTAGGTCCCGAAGTACACCCATCGAGATGAAGAAACAGATGTCTCAAAGGCAGTTCGTTCATGTGAAGCAAACAAATTATCCACTGAAGTGGTTTTTGTAGCTTTTTCTCAAGCAGTCTTATAATTCCAGCATACTTTCCAGTATTTACATTCGTACCATCGCAACCAATTGCCATAATTCTATCTTGGGAAACTTCTTTATGTAACAGAAACCCTGTTATCGCGGTTTCTATTCCTTTTGCTGTCCCAACATCAGGTACCACGTATCCCATGTAAATGGATTCCGGCTCTTGAATTAGTGAGATATGTTCCTCCACAACCATAGTCCTGTAGCATTTACCGCCCTTTTTAACAATATTCAAAGTTTTGTCTTTTTTCCCGTCAAAGTATAAGGCCAAGAGCTCTGTAATTGTTGCATTTTCCGTTATTTTTTCTCTAGTTTTAGTTCTCTCTCTTTGTAACTTGTGCCGATCAATGACCTCAACATCCGACCCAAATGTCGACCAAAACAGATGATGCTATTGCTGCTGCTGCTCTGTCAGGCACTCCATACCTATCACATGTCTTCGATAACGTAGGAAAATTAAGCGTCGATTTTTTTATTTTCTTTTTAATAACGCCTTTGATCATGGAGCAAACAGATTTTTCTGTCTCTGATGATGTCGCTGAAGAAATACTAGCATTTAAGTCAGCTAACGTTGAAGTGCTTAAGGATGTGTTTCGGCGATTCTCTCGTTCATGGTTCCTTATTAGAGTTTTTTGCATGTTCTTTGTAGCAGTTACGTCGATTCCGCTGATTACCATTATCAGAGACGTTCTTTGATCGGTCAAAAAAGTTTGCTCTCGTTTAGGAACCTTTTTATCCTTAGGACAGATACATTGAGCGAATTCTTTGCACTTACATGCTGAAATATCAAAAAGTATCTTACTTCTTTGCTGAAAACTATTTAACTCGTCCGGGGAGAGCCTCTTGATAGATTTGAGTAGATTTTTGCACTTTAGATGATATGCGTTCAACATTTGAATGATCCTTGTTCGCGTCACTGTAGGAATAGATGCCGTTTGCCATATATTTTCAATTCTCAACGTTACTATGTCTGCTATCTCGCCAAAAATTGGTTCTTTTGTAGTTTCTAATTGCAATTTCAGTTGATGTCTCGTCCACTCATAGTATTTCACTACATCTTCATAAGTAGGTAGAACGTTTTCTTTCATCTCACAAACATCACCAAATAGAGGACATTTGAATACACTCCGAGTTCTTTGCATGGTTGCAACAAAAGATTATCGAACGTATTTTTAGCGATAAACGAGCGTGCGACTGATCCGAGCCACGAACGATAGAGCATAGAGCACTGACGACGCGCGACTCGAGACGACAAGTGCAAGCAAGCTCAGTATCACCTCCCGCGCTTCCTCTCTCCCCTTATTTAAATTATAAAACACAAATTCGAACTTCTTTTTATTTTGTGTCAAATCTATATTATACCAAGTAAACTTTCTTGATAAAAATAGGTAGGTATGTTTATTCAAAAATATCGTACATAAACATTACTTCAAATTAGAGTGTAAAACCGATTATTTTCATAAATTCGATGCCGTTGCGGAGGCAGTTACCTTAAACCAAATGGTATAATATTTTACATGGCTTAAATTAAACCTAAAAGGCACCAAATTTTGACTCTTACATTACCGTCCAGTGAAAATAAAGATTTCACTCCACTCTACAGTGTATATCGCCTAAGAAGGATCTGAATCCGTCAGCCTTTAGAACCGCGTTCGCACTAAATAATAAATCGCAACTAAATATCAGCATGTAAAACGACGTGTTAATAAATATGCACCTAAAAGATTGACGTGTTCGTAAATGAGTTTACAAACAATGTAGGAACACTGGAAATTAACTCTGGGAAATACAGTGTGATAATGATTTTATCATGAAATACCTAAGGCAAACTACTCATTTGACGTGAAATACGTCCCCATTCGTCAGCGGTGGGTTTTACGTCATTAATTTTACAAGCTTACACTATGGCGTAGAATCAGTTCCTTTAAGAGAGGTTGCGGCGGTAAGTCCGTTAATAACCAAATAAACTATACATTGCTAATACTACGCAGCTAATTATTAAGAGTGATAATTTTCGACACAGTGAAAGACCATCGTTCGGACCACGAAACTTTGCGAGAATTGACTTTAGTTGTGTTTAATGACTAGATTAGATTAGCCAGGTACTTGGTACTTAATCTAACCCAACCTTCCCACTGATATATCCTTGCCTTCCACACTCAACACATCAACATCCCCTATTGGGGATGTCATACTCTCATTGGTTCTAGGCATTTGGGACTAATTACTAAGTTCTACTAATTGGGCGAATAATTCAAATAAAAAATAAATTAATTTAATGGAAAAAAATTCCCGCGTTTCATGTGTCCACATTGGTTTCCCGTGCTATTGTTTTTGTCATGTATATTATAGGGGCTTTTGACTAACAAAATGTTGTAATATTTTTTCTCGCCCATTTTTAAATTACAATATTCAGGTGTTGTCACAATATTGTCTAATATTCTCAGAAGGTAAAGTTTATCGTAGCTTTGATACACATTTTCCCAAACGTCCCACAAATATTTCCTGTTTCATACTTTCAAGATAAATCGTCCGGAGTTGGACAAATTCAATTTGGAAATTAGATAAATAAAAAAATAACGAAGATAAGCCTGGTCCGGCGTATCCCACAACCCACGTTGCGACGTGTGGGGCTTAAAATACGTCATCCGAACGCGGTCCGCGTAGCGATACGCCACGCTCGGCTCGACGTTTCGACGGATTATCGACTTGGTATGAATTTTATATGAAAATAATATATGTCGACCGAATACTAGAACGTCGCCTACGCAATCGACGATATATTTTACGTCAGAAGGGGCGCAAGAGAGATACCTACATATTTTGGGTCTGAAACATCTTATCTGCTGTGCCTGTGTCTACTCTAATGTTAATTTCTATATACTTTCGGGCTTTTCGCTAGTAATTATTATTAATATTATATTAAATATATTAATATTAATAACAGTAAGCGTGGTTTTTAGATAATTGTGTGAGTAAATGCAAAATAATTTTAAATAAGAGGAGCACCATTGAATTTTATGTGTTACTGATAAGAAATGCTATTAGAATAATTCTTGCTAGTGGTGAAATATCAATGTGATTATTATTACTAGGACTTCAATACGTTGATCACTGCGACAGTAATCAAACCAACAATCTTCACAATCAAATTAGAAATATTCAGACCATTACGCTACGAAGGTCGTTGATATATATTCAATTATAAAGTTTCATCGATATTAGTTACAAATTCCCAGAAGTGTAAAAGCCATTTTCCTTACAACGGCGCTTTGGTCTACCGAAGTGATATTCATCACCGGTAGACGGTTCATTGAAAACAAATAGGCAAAAGCACACATAACCAATAGCAGCACGTCCTGGTTTCGAGCTTAAATTAAGTTAAAGCTTACTACACTGGGAATTTACATACGATATTGAAGGGAGCATATTGTTATTTAAATCAGAGCAGATTGCTCGTGAATAAGTGCTTAATGGCTTCCACGCATTGCCTGAATGTATTGATGTGTCATACAATTAACTATCTAAGAATTGATGGTCTGAGAGCGACGAGCAAATTTCCTATTTTTAAACCGTTTATTAAGGGTTGAAATTAACTGTCGTAATACATTTTATATGAAATTCACATAACAGTATTTTTTATTCTAGTGCATATTTATAAAAAAATATTGGAGTACACGCGGTGACAATAAACACTAAAAATAAGATCTCAACTAACAAAAAATATTTGAAAATTGAAGAAGAGGAACAGAGGTAGATATTCTCAATATAGCCCTGGTGTAAGATCACCATTGAGAATCGATATTTACAGTGTGCCATCAAGTGTCAAATTAACTGTGTAAGCTGTACGTAATTCCAAATAATATATATTTTTAATTTTTCTTGATTCAGTGTATTATTTATAAGTCATTGAGAATTTTTCGACCACAATTAGGCACGTGCCTGTGTCGTGATGGTGGATTATATAGCAAGTACATATAATTAAATATAGAAGATAAACTAAATAGAAGAAATAAAAGGTATACAATATAAAAGAAAATAACGAGTATATATTTAAAAGAATATAAAAACATTATAATTTAAAAAAATAAAGTCAAAGTAAGTAGGTAGTACTACTGAGTAAGGAAATAAGAAAAAAAACTGATGATATTTTAAATGTGCGAGTTACAGTGTTACGAGTTATAATTATCAAATAATTTGAAGTGATGTATCTGTAAATAAAGGATTCCATCTAAAAGTGCGTAAAAAACATCTTATAAGATAAGGAAAACTGTAACGGAGGGTACACCCATTTACTCGTAAGTATATCTCGGGTCGAGAAGAGGATTAAATGAGAAAAAATATACCTACTACTTTTTTCCGCTTGTTTATTTTCACTATGCTCATTTTTGTGGAGGCATCTTGAGACCGGTAAATTTCTAGTAAGAGCAAGAAAATTTATAACATTTGAGTCAGGGTAAACGTTAATGCTACAAAATAATTAGTAAACCAGTGATTTAAATTTTGTGTTGGCAGATAGAGACTAAACATTTGTTAGCAAGTGTGACCTTTAGACGGTTTATTCATAAAAAAGACAGGTAATAAAATAATTATAACATGAATGTCTTTATTATTCAGGAATTGGTCAGTTTGTGTAGACTTTATTGTCGCAGTCAATATAGTAGTTATTGTTACAGATTATTATCATAACGTGTTTATTAAACATTTTAGCTGTTAATTCATCTTATCAATTGTTTGCAGTTCATAATAGTAATTCAATGAGTAATCACTCGTGTTAGTACCATAACTGTACTAAATTATTAAAGTGGTCAAGGATTACAATACAGAAACTATCGTAATTTATATGTATGCTTTTATATGGCAGACATAGTATTGCACTCACCGCACTATTGAGCTGAATTAAACAAACATTATTTTTAGCTTGAGTTGGAAAAGTTGTAGATATATAATTTAGCACACGTAACGTGATGGATGGGTGGGTACTGCATTTGACTATAATTCTAACAGCTCTTAACCAGAGAATATGACATCCCCAATTTAAGTGAATATTGTGCGGCAAATTAGGGCGAAGAATGAAGTGTGTAATGAGATTGGTTGTAATTTTGGGTGTTTTAGTTTTTTTACTATGATTTTGGGTTCTTATTTGAAAAAAAAAAATTATTTCTGAAAGTTAGAGAGAAATGTATTTTTAAGAAAACTTGGTATGTTGCTCTTATAAAACATAATATTATAAGAGTATAGCAATAGCAAACATAATTTATAATAAGATTATAATGTAATTGTAAAAAACATATTGTACTAGTAAATAGTCGTCATATAGAGAAAAGGGCATAAATAGTAAATATTCTAAATAAAAATAAATTAAAACGGTATGATCCAATAGTTCATACCTAGGTAATTGTAGTTGAAATATCGAAATGTTAATACTGATTAACTTCACGTCAGAATGATTTTCAGATGTTTATTACCTATAATAACTACAACCATTACCATACCAACTGGTTGGTGTTAAAAAGTTATGTTAACCGAATATATTGTTTAAGTACCCAACTATCTCCCAGAACCTACCGAAGAACCATCCTTTAATTGTTCCATTTCCAGTTAACATAATGGTTTTCGCAGTACTTATTGTGACTGGCTGGGAATGGCAGTTCACTACAACAGCGCCGAGAGTCGTTAACATTATGTCAGCGTCTGATGTCAAAGGACGAATGGCCATTTTGTGTTAGCATGAGTTGCATTCGTTGTCGTTTGCGCCACTATTGCCACTCACCACTACTTAAAAAACTATGCACAAGAATTAAATTAGGCAAATTTTAAGACACATTTTTGCCGTACAACGTCAGGTTCGTATTTAAGGAGTCGAATTGTAATATCATTTAAATATTGTGTTTGCAGAGCCACCGAAACGTTAATACTATTTAAGTTAATGTAGATATTTGATTGGAGATGTGGAACCTGAAGACTGCGATCAGCAGGACCAAGTGATTCTGTTTTACTTCTGATCTCCAGCACTCATACAATTGTTATTATACCGTATACATTCCACAAAACCTCATCCACGTTGTTCTAACTAGTGCTTCCAATTAACAGTCTAACTAAACATTTATTTTTTTACCCAAGAAACCCCAAAAGTATTAAAAAAATAATTAATTCTTGAATTTGGCAAAAGAAACAAGAACGTTGTTAGAAATATGTTTAGAATACTATTTTAATATTAAATTCACGTGAGCTTGGAAAGGGGATTAGCTTCTATTAGTCTACGGAACTGAATATTATTTTGTTTGTTTTTTTTTAAGTTTTTATTCTAGATAAAAAGAAAATTACATTTTCACTTATTTAACCAGAAATAACATAAACATTATTTGATTTGAACATTCATCAGTTTTACTGAAAATAGGCCTTACGGGTCTATTTTCTACTGTCTTTAGTTAATTCTCGTCCTTTCCTTTTAATTTACGAGTTCCTTTCAATCCATCTCCGTTTTTTACTAACCAGAAATCTATTGCCTTATTCCCTCGTGTCCCTCGCGAATATACTGCATAAGTACTCCTACAAACTCATCCAATATCAAAGTGGTCTTTGATACTGGAAAAACCAGTTGTATGTTGTTGAGGTTAAAAGCGTTTGAAAGCCCTAGTTCTACTCGTAATTCAATAAATGCCACAAAAAATCTGCATACTTTTCTAACGGCGCAGCAACCCCAGCAAGCAGTCGTTTATCAGATGATTACATACATTAAAGTGTATCACTTGTTGATATCTATTGCGTAAAATCTAAAAAACACCCCTCTCCGCCCTGGAGGACACCGCCATTAGACTTGATAGACTGTCGGGTAGAAAGTTATGTCGCACATTACTATCCCACATAAAAAAATACATCGCTACTCGCTACAATACCCGTCCGTTTTAAATCTTGTCGTCACACGAGACAGAAAACGGTATATTATTCATTTTATTTTTGTATAGGGAATACAGAACGTTTTTCTGTCATTGACGCACTGAATACAAGATGTTCGCATGTTTTTAATTGAGTGAAAATTAAACCGAATCCTCAAACTCTTCCGCCACCCTCATAATTATTCTAAAAACAGTCTCAATTTACACTGGAGTGACAATGATCAAAAGCAATGTTGTACAGTTAAAGATTGTCGGGTACCCCAGATATAAAAAATACTTCCTGAAAGAGGACGGTAGGAATGAGGGATAGTATTTACAGATAGGAGAATGCCCTAATCAGGTAATCCCGTTTCTGTCAAAATTCCTATTCGCTTTATATCAGGGAGAAGGATATTCTGGAGTTTCGTCGCAAAATAAATATAATTTCTATGTCCGAATGTAGTTTTATGACCTGGATTATTATTTATGTAAGGAACAAACGAACCTAATTTACTAAATTACGTATTGTATTTTTTAAATTGATTTAGTAATTTTCTGGAAAGATTTAGAAAATTTTACTATAGGGTTTATGTAACGGTGTTTACTAACCATATGTCATTGAACCTAACGTACGCATTTCAAAATGATTCTGGATTATACGTAAATATCGAAAAAAATATTTATATTTATATTTCGCATTAGTCAGAAGTACACTGGAATATGAATCGCCTATTTGGAATGCACAATATAAACTTTACATAGATAGTATAGAACATATACAAAACAAATTTATAAAATATATCACCTACAGATTCAACAATAACTTTGAGGGCACATTTGAAACTTTGCAGCGAAGACGAGCAGTAGCTGACTCAATATTTATATACAGAATTTTATACAATGAAAATAATATATGTCTTAACTCTAACATTGACATTTTTTCGGATTCAATGCCCAAATTCAAACGTGGCATCATTTCAATAATTAAAACTATTCAATGCGCATACATACGGACACACACACACACACCCTCTCACACACCCTCACACACACACACACCCTCCCACCCACACACACACACACTCTCACACACACACACAAACACTCACACATACATTACATACGTCACACACATCTATAACTACACAAGTCTCCTGGTAATTAAGGAATAAACGTACCACTTAGCAGATATTACAAGGAAACATATCATAGGTACACAACAAGAAGTATCTTATTCCTGTATATTGTTTCAACTCTGTAAATCATGTACTGTTTGTTTCTATAATATAAAATAAAATAAAAAAATATTGGTATATTTAAGAATAAAATTCCCAGGATCCCAGGTAAAGAGAGAGTAAGAGTTTTGTGCCCCTCAAAGCCTCGGCCGGGTTGGTTAGAAACGTCATGGAGCAAATCCCCGTAATATCCGTATGAATGACTCGGATAATAGTGTAGTGTGGTCCACCGTATTTCAGATAAGGAGTTCAGATTCTATAAGGAGTACAGATAAGTACGCGCGGGTAGGGCTTGGTATTAAGGGATGATAAATGCTCTTGTAAAGGATTCCATTGTAGGTTGTAGGTGAAGGTGTCACACCGTCATTCAGTTCGAGATATTTCCATGCGGGTGAAATATTAGAGCCTCTTTGTACTAATATAATTATTTCATGAGATTTTAAACGGTTAGGTAAGTGACAAACGCAGAAGTTCACAAATTAACGGATATCTAAAGATTTTTTTTATTACAAAGGGTTCTGGGTTTCGAACAATTTCAAGAAATTTTCGTAGATTTAAATATGACGAGGAAAATTTTAATTAATCTCCTATTTGAGACCGTTATTCCGTGGTGGGATTTCATTTTAATTTTGTGAAAAAACTTTATTATTTCATTCCATTTATTTTTTTGAGAGCGGACCAAAGGATATCTTGAAAGCGGTCTGAAGTAATACAAATGTGGATATAGTTTTAAAATCCTAATATTTTATAAGCAGTAGAAACTTACATTCTATATGATTTATTTTTATGATATATTTACCCTCGATATTAATAATTTAATTAAAATATATAATCCTACTTTAGTCTAGTCCATTTTAAACAAAAACACTTTTTACGCATTTATAATTTTAGTAACGAAGGTAGACAGTTTAGGTAGAAAGTTTTCTTTGAAACCTTGACTTAAAATATACAGGTAAATGGTTTTACAAATATAATGATGTATTTTTAAACATCTGCCGGCTTTTAAGCTATATCTTAAAAACCATTTTTATTGCTTGATATGCATTCGGAAAGCAAAACATCTGTCACGCATAATAATAATTACACAGCATAGCATGTTTATAACGGGATTATTGACGGGATTGGGTACCGTCGCCCCGAGAACCATTTATTGGATAACCAACACCTCTTCCAGGTTACCCTAAGTGGTTCGCTACGTTTGGCGATTTAGAAGGGGGGTCCGGGTTCATCGGGTGAGGTGTGTTCAGGATTCGCTTGCCCACGTGCCAGATCAGGAGAGACTGGTGATGTGGAGACCATTTGACCTCTCCAACTGGTCTCGTAACATCACCTTGCACCGCATTGGGAGGGTTATATTCATATGTCCGTCACTCCTAGACACACTTATCTTTAGATCCATACCAATCCTCATACCTTTTACCTTTCTAGAACTTCCTATCCTTCCTTTCCTTAAAAAAGACCCTTCACCCAGCATCCCAAAAGATGACATAGGCCCTGAGGGAAATTATTTTCTTTAGGGCCTCCTGTGTGGAATTAATACATAAAAAAACATAATAAATAAACGTTTTTCATAAATTAAATAATAATTTAATTGAATATATAAAAGAAAACCTAAAAAAGTAAATAAAATTCTACAAATTTAATTAGACAACAATAATAAAAATTCTTGATTTTCGTTCTATTTAGGTTTTGTGGATAATATTCTTCCAGTTTAAGTATGTCTTGATCTTACTACTGATCTATGCATATTCATTTTAGTGAACAATAAAATTTTTAAAGAAATTTTGTGAAGTTTTTAATAAGTGTGAGGTACCTACGTAGCCTAACTGAGTTTATGTAACTGAGAACATCTGTAAAACCCTAGTGCAAATAAAATAAGTTACATACATAGACTAGTATAATACATCAATGGTTATATAATACATAGCTTTTTGTGAAAAGGAACTAAATCTTTACCCGTTGAGAATTCAACTCGATTGGTCCTAGTTAACATACTAGTTTTACCTATCGAATCCATAATCATAATATTAACTATAAATATATAATTTTTTTATAAATAAATAATACCTCAGCTACGTCAAGCGATTTCTCGTAGGCAAATTGAAAAATATGAAATGATTTTACGACATTGAAATGAAGTGAAAATTTCCTATGAACCATGAAATAAATTATTGATATGTTGCAACATTTTTGTTCGAGTCGTAAGAAAAATCGTCAAAACGCATATTTGTGGGCTACGTAATAGTAAATTTCTTTCAAATTTCCGTCCATTATTGTAGCTCCACGAGATTAATTGTTATATTTTATTGAAAAGCGGACAACATATTATTAAAACGAGAAAGCTATTTCACGGTAAACTCCCATTATTCAACTCGAGGCACCTACGGAAGTTTTTTGTACGGCGAATAACTAATTTGCAAAATTTCGCAACAGAAGGCGGTAGTACGTGATAAAAACCTACGTACATTCTAATGACGGAACGTTTAATTTGAGTCGTATTTACAACCTGTTCGCAAACGCAGAATGTTTTCAGAAATTCCCCGTTTCAATTTCAACACGAAAACAGGGAAAAACGAGATTGATTGCGGCGTAACGAGAAAATACTCGGAATTAGTACTATTTACAGAACTGGGTCTATTTTTATGGAATACGTGGACAGTCGTCAAAACTAAGATGTCCAATAACCGGGTATTTACCCTATCTTCATTTCCACCAACACCTACGGGGATAAACTAAGCCAGTGATCCTCATAAAAATAAAAGCCCTGTCTCCTACATTTCTCCATTTTTATTATGTTTTCCGGGAAATGTATATGAACTGTAATCGCGTGTATTACACTACACTGGTGCCTGGATATCTGACATGTTTGTGATAAAAGGAAGCGATTTTTAACGATGTCGCAGAATACATTAACCCTCACTAAACCTCACTTTAACGGCCTATCAAATGAAATGATACCCTTTTGACGTTTACGATAAAAACTGTTTAAGCCCCCAGGGATATTGCGGCAATACGTACCAATATTGTCGAGGCAATTCAAAATAATACTTTTTGACAAGAGATCTGTATGAATCCTGTAAGTGCGCCTAATACCGCCATTCTCTTTTGATGTGCGACGGATTTCCATGATCCACAGTTCCATAAAGGGTTAAAGTGTCAATCGAGCATGAAGATATTTTATACCACTTATCTCAATACACACTCGTTCAAAATATCAAGTACCTACGCAAAAGAAAAAGCATAGCCATTTGAAATAAAATAAAACAAATTACTATTTAACATAAATCGCTATTTTTAACAGATTTAAACTTTGTAGACATGTTGGGATTTTGTATTGAAAATAAAACTGCCGCAGTGAACGTTATTTCGCATAAAGTTTACTGCAGAGGGCTTTAATAAAAATACAGCATATTGTAAACCTTAGTTCAGGGTGAGAAAGGTAATCTCAAATGAAAAAGCGGTAAAATGTTGAATTCTTATTCCTGTGTTTATCGGTTGCCTACATAAATAAGGTACATAAGTAAGGTTTCAGAATGAAAATTCCTCATTCTATAAGAGATCTAGCAGGACTCCTTAAGATAATATAAGGATAAAACAAGGGTAAGTAAAATAAACATTTGAAATAGTAGCAGGATACTCCAATAAGAGTACGTTACAAGTTCTCCGTATTCGACGCAAAGAAAGTTATTAAACAAAAGAGACGCTTTAGAAAAACATAATACAAGTACATTAGCACGAATGAAAAGAAGCGGATAAAAGGTGCTCGGGGAACCGTTATTTTCAGGTTACTGAAAATGAAGCATTTTAAAATAGAGTTTCGCTGCCACAAATGGGAAATATTTTTGTGTAAATTAAATAATGAATGAAAAGGGCCACAATTTTAATAATTTTATTATTCAAAGATCGTTCGAAGGGTGCGTTGCCCCTAAAAAATAGGACGTTGTATAAACGTGATGCCGCGGTTAGAAACGCCTTTGAATAATATAGCAGATGGGCGTTAACATTTTTAAGGGGAAATCCTTGTTGTAGACGAATGAAACTTTGTTAAATTAGAAAATGAGAAATACTTCGCACAAACGAGTAAAGTGCACAGTTTCGAGGAATGCGTGCTCAAAACGTCGGCGGACAAAAATATATGCTCTGTAGTTACCCTGCCGAGGCTTTCACGACCTTCCAAATTGAAAAGTGAAACTGGTAGGATAGAAATCTCTCATTTTTTTATTAAAAATTATCTACCATTCAAAAGAATTGCAAGTAGGTACCTACTTAGTTATCAATTATAAATATTTTACGAAACATTTTTTTTCAAATTTGAAATAAGGAATTACACGATTTGTCTAAAGACATGTTCCCATCTCAATTTTTTTTAGGCTGGTATTATGGTACCAAATATTGATTATTCCGATTTGACAGCTCTCTGTAGGAACACGAGCTCGCGAACTCTGGCGGTATAAAAATGTAGTATCCAACAAGCCTACGGCCTTGAACTGGAACCGAAATGTAAGAAACAAACTTACGTAATGCCAAATGATCTGAATGATGACTTTGCAACGCTCTAGTAATGTACAAACAGATGAAATGCCAAATGAAAGAGTTAAAACAGGACTTCGCTACACTCAGTCAGTAAATATAAACACACAAAAATTAATAATTACACATATTTTTATTTTATCAAAAAAAAACCAAAAATTAATAATAAATAACTAAACTTCAAAGGCTGTAAAGATGTGTCAATACAAATCAAAAAGGTTCGAACTCCCCGCAAGTACACAGACTGTCGGCGGATCGAGTTTTACATTCAAATTAACTGTCGGAGCTTTTTTAGTTTTGCTCGATTGATAAGGGTCGTAAAAAGTCAAAATCATCAAATGGAAAAATTCGGGGATAACTTTCCACCGTTTGTGATTTTTTTTAACAACATAAAAGTTACCCCGTGCATTAAAGTATGAATTCGGACGAGAGTAAATGGATAAGTTTATTATAAAGACGCAGGTGTTTCTTTAAACCAGAGAGCGCTTATTTATTTATTAGAAAGGTGAAAGAAATGTCATATTTCTTAGCATTAAATTTGTATGGCATGTCATTTTACGTAAACTTTCTACATAACTGCAATTAAATGTGTAATTTACGACGGGAGTTCTACGGAAATTCCCGAATGTTTTCTTCATAAACAATATTACGGCCGACTTTAATATTACTAACGTGTATTAAAAATTAATAAATCAAACGAACGAGCACAAATTTAGAAACTTACTGGGAACATAAATTTGTAAGAATCCATATTTGGTATAAAAGCTTTGCGAAAACATAATACACCTAGCTGGGTCAAATTAAAGTTTAATTAAAATGTCAGCCTTATGCCGAAATAGAAAGCCTTGAAAAAATGTTTTCATTGAGAAATACGAGAACCCATAATTAATCACTCCTTTTAATTTAAATAAAAGTGAGGAAATTCCGGCATCATTTCGGGAGAGTAAGCCGACCGGAAAATTTGACACTGGCTTCATTATTGTATTTAACTAGTTGGGCGGGGACAAGACGTGTGCATTAATCACAAATTTGCCAACAGATTGCCGATAATCTGATTGAAAAGTTTTCGTGAATGGGGGAAAACCGCCGGTTGGAGGATCGTAAGAGTTGCGGTTCGCTAGAGTAGCTCATTCCCGATGAACTCTGGCCATCAATCAATGTCCGCACAGACTCGACCTTTTGAAGGGAGTCTGTAGGGGGCGAGGGCACCATAACTCTAAGGGAACAATTCTATGAAGTTATGAATGAATGATCATGTTTGATCTCAGATTGCATTGTTCAGAAACACTATTGATTTAGCGCCAGTACCTACACTAGATCTGAGAACTTCTACAATTGAACGAGGTAAGGTATTGTTCGAGCGTTTTAAGGAATGCTATGTAGGGTAGAAATATCAATTTGATTTATATTTAGTCGTTTTGACATTTGATAGCTTTATTTCGTGATTTTGAACAAAAGTTTATTAGAATATTTTTGATAACACAGAAAAGTACGTACCTTTGCAGAGTATTTTAAAGGTAAGTTACTCAATTTATTATTGCATGACCCTATCTCGAATTCAAATAATTTTAAAACATAGAATAAAGATATTAGGTAGGTACACTTAAATGAAATGTGCATAACTTTTTTTACCTAGAATAATGAGAATAGATTGTTTTAGATGGTGAAGTTAAATCTATCCAGAACTAACTAACCAGCTTAAAAATATTATTTTAACTCCACAAAAATTAGACAAGACGCCATATTTTATGAATCACGGTTCAAGAAGCAAAATTTGATTTCAAAGTTTTTAAAGCGAAAAAGAAAAAAATGTATTTAGTATAAAAATAATTTTAATAAATAGTTAGAAGTTAGATCAGCCCTGGTGCGAATGGAAGGGTGACCAATATGGGCCGGAACCACTAGGCTATACTGCCGTGGTAACTAAAAACACAGTGTCTTCCTTGAGTGTCTGAAGGAAGACACTGTTTTTAGTTACCACATCAGTATGGGATTATAGGGGTGTAGGAGAAGGGGCTAATAGGTAGGCGCAAAATGAGGTCACGATGTTTTTAATTAACGAAATGGCACTTGTCACGTGGTTTTAAGGACATTATGAACATTTAAGGCCCTATCTCAACATTATTTATAAAACCGGAGAGTGAGAATTCCGGTCAGTAGGTTTGTGTGCATTGCAGCTTAATGTAGGCATGCTAAATAATGTACTTTCTCCATTGCATTGTAATTTAAATTGACTTTAAGGAAAACACAGTGTAGTGAAATGATTGAAATAACTTGACAGGTGTTAGCAGCTGACGCACTAAAAGTTTGGTAAAGTTTTGTTCATTGTGAATTTATCATTTTAGGACGAAGCAAAGTAAAAACTACTAGTAAACTCTAGTTGCAAAAGTCGCCTTGCAAACAAGCAAAGTTGCATGTTTGCAAGGGGAAGCTCACCTCGCGTTTCATTAGTTACATAAATAACATTATTTAAGACAATATTAGCGATTCCTAAATGAAAATCTGAAACAGAAAAATCAGAAAAAGATACGGTCACATCTATGACTCGGACCCAGGACCTTTGCCTGGTCACTGCTCTACCAACTGAGTAAATGGGACCCTATCTCCGAAGTATTATTCGAAGTATAATACAGTTAAATATGACCGAAGGATACGATACGAACCCATTAGCTCAGTTTGTAGAGCTGTGTCCAGGCAAGGCAATTGTCCCGGGTTCAAGTCCTAGATGTGACCGTATCTTTTTCTCATTTTTCTGTTTCAGATGAAAATCTGTTTAGGAATCTTAAAGGAATCTTAATCTGGAAATTTAGGAATCGCTTATATTGTCTTCAATAATTAAATATTACAATTTGAGGTTTTACTCACTAAGTTATTCCAAAAAAATAAACACAAATAATAGATAATAATACAAATACCAATTTGATCATTTTTCATCATATTTTATTTCCTTTGGTAATTCGCCAAATATCTTAATTGTTTGGTTGGTTAATATTTGCAATATCAAAAACAATGACAAATGCCTTTTTTTGAACAAATATTAATAATTATAATTTGCGGCTTGCCACCTAAATCATTAAGCTTGCCCCCCGGTGGAGAGAGTGCACCCCACGTTGAGTAACACTGTAATATTATTTAATTTTTTATGAGAAACCGAAAAATAGTCCCAACTGTCTGACGCCTGTGAGACTATGGCATCCTCAATCGGGGTATGTTTTGAGGATGAAGGTAGAGGGGAGGGAAGTTATTCAGATCTGGTCACCAAACATGGCCAAACCCATTTCAAGCAACGTTTCAATTCTGAATGGTGGTACACCAGGGCGATACTGAGAGTATTTTCCACTCTGGAACGCGCCGCAAATATACTGTATATTATTTTAAATGAATAAATTGTGTAATAACACAAAATTTAAATTTACTTGTGCATGCCGGGATTTGAACCCGCCACCTCCAGCTTGCTATTCTAAAGCCTTACTCCTCCTTACCACGGAGGTCGTAAAATATAACTAAACTAGTACAAAATATTTTTTTCCACTGTGTTCTACCCGCTAACTAATAATGTAATTGCAGAAATTCAAAATAATTAAGGGACAATTATCTATTGAACAGTTAGAAAATTAAGATAATATGATAAATTAAGAAAATAACAATTATATACAAAAATATAAAATCACATATTAGATAGAAAATGAAAAACAAGCACATTAAGAATACGATTTTTCAATGTCTTTATACATATGGACGTGTTCAGGTTTTTGGTCAAAATTGCCCTCAAAGGTGACTCACTAGCTGTCATAAAACTGAAGTTCATGAATAATTCAAGTTCGCCTGTAAAAAGATCTCCGCATCTAAACGGAGGAGCGGTGAAGTAAAATATTCGCTTTGACAAACTGACATAAAACACTGCAATAGTTGAAACACCAGGGCGTGTTCCACATGGTTGACCTACTGCAAAAAGCGTGAAAAGCTTATGTATCATACCAAACAAAAGTCCGGCTGTCCCCATTCCTCCACACAAAAGGCGTGGACTTGTGCAAGATAACGAAAAAAACAGCGCAGAGAAAACTCTCACGAGATGGAGTGAAATACTCGTAGCTGTAAAGGGGTGAGATGTGGCGTTTGGGTAACGGAAAGACAGGTGGGTGCGACCTCATATAACTGATCTGAGACCTTTATATGAGGGGTTGTTTGATCTGAACGTCCCGAGCCCTCGTACTGCGGGTTTTACTGAGTGAAGAATAACAGATTTGTTTGGTTTAGAGACAAGGCCGGGATTGGAACGGGAGACTAAATATTGTGACATATTGAATTTGTTGGTTTTCTTCATCTAAATGTCAAACGATCTAGTTGAAAGGGAAGCGATTTGGCTTATTACGCGATTGATTGATTACGGAATTCCAATACAGAATTTACATTATTTAGAACTCAGTAAGTAGGTAATTGATGAACAGGATAATTTGAATACGCTTCGAGGTCTTTTAATAGTTATCGACATTATTCTGCGGGATTACATTTAATAGTTATCGAGATTATTCTGCGGGAATTATATTTAATAGTTATCGACATTATTCTGCGGGAATTATATTTAATAGTTATCGAAATTATTCTGCGGGAATTATATTTAATAGTTATCGACATTATTCTGCGGGAATTATATTTTTAAAATACAATAGAGTATAAGGTTATTCAAGTGTTGTTATTTGTAAGCCTCTGAAAAGATTTTGGCAGACGAAAACGTTGTATTCAGACAAGTAAATGGATACCTTTTAACTTTTTGATATCGATGTTGAATTAAAATGAGCCAAATAAAGTACTTATTTAAACGCTTTCTGAGATATTTACTAATACTAATTCTCAGCATGGTGCGCCAATACTTATAGATTTTATTGAATCGTGGTTGTTTTTTTGGCTTTTCTCCTTATTTTGAGTTACTATGAATGTAAGTATGCATAAATTATTTCGTACCAACCATCATGCACGCAGAGACATTGGAGAATCTAGAATCGTTTAAAAAAAATGTTGCGTCTTTTTAAAAACTAAAGCTGAGTGTCCTGACGTGTGCCGCTAAGGAGGTTAAACAATCAGTTTCCTCACAAAGCCGTTGGGAAAGGGTGGGTCCCCTCCAATATATCGTGGGTGTATTAAACATGATTTAAGAAAGTTTATTTTTTTATGTTTTTCTTTAATTCATTCTATAATATTATTATTTAATTTATATAAAAAGAGTCCAGCTCTGTAATAATTACTACACCTGATAGCCGTTTCGCCATTCGAAGTATGGTGAAGCAACTTACATACGATCTATTAATATTTCACGTATAATGAAAACCAAATTGCTTTTATTTTTATTAGCGATGCCCTTCTTGATTTCAGGGATTTCTCTTTCCCTGCATACTTATAATACTAAATAGTTTGTTTGTGTATAGTTAATGATAATTACACAGCAGAAATTTAAAAACAAAAATTGAAAATAAAACAAGGTTGTATAAATTAACACAATTAAAAAAATTGCAAAAAATCAATAAATTCTAATTGCAAAAAAGTACTAAACAAAACATGAAATTGGTCGATTTCTGTACTGAATTAATTTTACGGATATAGCTTAACAATGCAATTACTATTAAATGAAAAAAAAACCACTTAATACACCACTTTTTATTGGATTAATAACTGATAGCCAACCGGGTATCGCTTATATCAAGCTTCATCAGGGCTATTATATTAACTAGTAATAATTACATAAAGACACACATTAGGTATATACAATGAGAGAAAGAGACCAATAGTGAAGACAGCATCGGATTACAAAAACAACTTAATAAAAAGTGTGTTCTTTCATTTTATGTATAATATAAATCAATATATTTTGAATATGATTTGTATACACATAATTTTATTTCAAATTTTTTTCCCCCTGGGATTACACGTGCTAGGGAAGACATTTTACATTTTCCGTATTAATTTCTATTTACATTTTAATACACTATTTATAAATATATCACAACCCAGGTATTTGCTTACTTCGAAAAAAAACTCAATCTCTACATGTAAATTATGAATAACAACTGGATACGCAGCCAATACGAAGAAAATGATTTTATGACTTTTGCCAAGTGAAATATATTTAGTCTGTTTAAAATCATTTTGAGAAGAGAGATTAAAAAAATAAATATATTACCTACCTGTGATTCAGTTAGATCTCTTTGATAATCGGAGATAATAATATGAATCCTTAAATCCTCACTTTTCGGTATAAATTTGATAAACGTTCAAACATGAAACGAAATGAAAATGATTTTTCACAAACTCTCCACTCTAAACAAGATTTTTGCTGTGTAATCTGTTTTGTTACTTTTTTGTTCGTAGGTTGAAACTCCTAAATTGCATTTTTTATAGTTAAATAAAAATGGGTTTTAAAACCGTACGATGTTCGCTTTCATCCTCTCTGGTTAGGACGAATGGCGGCGAATGGACTGGCTTCTAAAATTTTACGTGGGAGATAACACAAAACTGGGTTAGCCCTTTCATAGCAATGGATATCGTAAAGTCTACACAGGACATAGCATAAATCTACTCGGAGGAAGTTCGGCGAATAGAAATTGGATGGTAATGAATTGTTTTAGTGGAATTATAAGCAAATAACTGGCGAAAAATTATATAGACGGGAGAAAGATATGATGTAGATGGAAAATATATCTGGAATGGTAACGTCAATCCGTTTTTCATATAAATTTATCATTTAAAAGCTTTTATTATAAATTATTTCCACTTTTATTTATATTTTAACGGAGTGGTTTCATCTTGGGACAGGCATCTTCAGACTGGGACCACCACGAATTTTCAGTTTCAAAATCAGAAATGACATAATAATACATTTTAATTTAAAAAAAAGGTTCTAAATTTAAATTAGAAATGATGATCGTTAATATTTTGTATTAATGTATATAGTATTTATGTACGAAAAAAATGAAAAAGAAGAAAATCATAATGAGCATCATAACAATTACCGTGCAAATTGTGAATGCTAAAATGTAGCAATTTAATAGAGATATTTAATACCTAAGATAATTTGAAAACGACAAATCAAAGTAGGAGGCCGTAACAATCAACCTGCATTCGTCGGCCTACGTGGTCGAGGGGTAAGACTCTCGACTAGCAAGCTGGAGGTCGCGGGTTTAAATCCCGGTGTGAGCAAATAAATTTTATTTGATTAATTTGTATTATTTCACTAATTACTCATTATAAATATAATATGTATATTTGCGGCACGTTACAGAGTAAAAGAGTGAGAGTACTCTTAGTTTCGCCCTGGTGTAATACCAACATTCAGAATTGAAACGTTTCTTGAAATCTCTTTGGCCGTGTTTGGTGACCAGATCTGAATAGCCAGGTACTTCTCCACCTTCCTCATCTCCATCTCCTTCTTCTCCGACGGTTGGGAGCAGTTGAGACAGTTGGGAAGCGGTTTCACATAAAAAAAATAACACTTTAACGTCTACAGGTACTTGTAAAAAGCACGACAATTTATTGTGATTTATGAAGGTGAATTTCTAAGTTCATATGTAAAACAGAAAGGCGAACCGAAATGAAAGGGATGACATTACACAGACAATACAAACAAACATCATTAGTCAAATGCGAAGGCGACCCTCTTGCAATTTATTGTTGGAAAATTATTAATGATTTACACGTTTCTAGATGAGCAAGCGTCGGCGCAAAGTGGTCTAAACGAAATGTCACGTAGGAACATTAACTTAAAATGGATGGGGTAGTGAGGAAACGTAGAAGTTAGTTACCGCTGCGTTGAAATGGTTAAGTGATTGGAAGGTCCTACCCAATTGAAATAGTGGTACGTTGATGGCATAAAATTTCCTCACTTCTAAGGTTAGGGTTGAATTAAGAAACTACATTTGATGACTAACATTTTCTGGTACCCAATAATCTTACAATATTTATAAATCTCTTACTACCAACACAGTAAGCGTAAGATGTTGCTTGTGTCGTGAAGGATGACTTAGCCAGCCAATTAATTGAACTCACAACGCCTGGGTGAGAACCAGACGCGATACCAATTGAACCACTGACCGGTCAAGTGTGTTTAATTGTAATTATCATACAAACATGCAATTTCCCGGAGCCAGAGGTATTGTAGCGCGTGGCGTCCCTAATTGAGGAATGTTAAGCAGAAATAAAATGAGGATGAAAAGAAAAGGGGGGAATTGCAAGGTAAAAAGTAATAATAAGGTACTAAGTAATAGTAAGATCATGTTCGTATTTATGGCGCATTTTCGGGGTGGTACCGAAGGAATTTTCCAATCTGAATTTGACTATTGTAAGGGAGAGTTGTTTCACAGAATTTGATTAATTCATCAAATTTCAAAATTAATTTCCAAGTTGTGTTTGTATTTTAGTTCTGGTAAACAAATGACCCATTGTGAAATAATAACATGAAAGTTCTGTGAATAGAACTTTCACAGAAATTTTAATTTTGAAATTTGATCAATTGTAAAAATTCTCCAAAACAACCCGTCCTTAGTGTTTATGCGATCAAATAGTCTATACGGATTTAAATTATCAAACTCTGAACTCAGGGCCAAGGATCGTTACACCCTGCCACGGATGGTGGAAAATAAAACGAAAATCGATTTTTTTATATTTTACCAGCCGCGACATTTGGTAGGCGGGTATTAGTGCTACCGCCCCGGTAAGAATTTATTGGATAAAAAATACGTCTGCCACAGGTCACCCCCAAGTGGTTTGCTACGTTTGGTGACTTAGCCGGGGTGCCCGAGTTCATGGGGTGAGGTTTTTCCAGGTCTTGGCAGAGAATTTATTTGCCCACCAACTAAGTGGCCGGCCGGATCGGGAAAAACTGGTTGAGGGAGATCTTTGCCCTTTCCAGCAGGACTCTCTTGAAACATCGCCCTGATCCGTAGTGGGAGGGATGGGTTCATACATCCGTCACTCCTGAACACACTGACATCCATCCCTTATATTTTTTTTCATTCTCAGAACTTTTTCTTCCTCCATCCCTAAAAAGACCCTCCACATATCATCCCCAAACATGATAAAGGCCCTCAGAGGAACTAATTTCCTGTGGGCCTACTGTGTGGAGCTTATGTAAAACTAATAATTAAAGGAAGTGAAAATCAAAAGTAAACAAATCTTTATATATTTGATAGTAAAACGATTATTTCTTATTATTAAAATATCGTCATCATAGAGAGTAGATCCATTGACAATTTTAGTGGGAATAGAAGCAAATATACCGCACAGAGTTTTGGCGGCTGGGCAGATAAAGCCGAGGAGTCACGAGGTTGGCCGAATAAGCGCCGTTCCGTGCAAGAGCGTCATTCCGTTTCCGTACAAGAGCGACGTCTCGTCTTACTATGCTTGCCACACAAGAGTCGATTTTACCCCCTTAGGTGCGCCAAAATGTTTCACATAAAAAAAGAAGACCAATATTCATAGAAAGGCAAAAAACAATATAAATCTGTTGTTCTCTGATTACTAAAATGAATGCATTGTTTATCTCCACTGTGACACATAAACCTAACCTTTTAGAGTATCTTTATCCATCTTCTCTCTCTGTTTCTTTTTATCCGTTCCCTTAGGTGAACCCTACGCATGTCGCGAGCCTCGCCCGACAGCCTTCTAGCGTCAGAGTCTCTCCCGAGGGTGGTCCCGGTACACAGTAAAGCCTCCGGATGATCAATGTCATCCATACTCAAGACTGCGATTCGCTTACTATCCTCTTGACCTTACTACCCGGAAAATAAGGCAGTACGATTGATGTTCTCGGGCAAAACACAAGGAGCAGATCGTTTATTACCGAGGATAATAAATTAGAGGTCTTTAATTGGCATATAAATTAAGGAATTGCCAGTTTGGGAATCTCTATCTTGCGTGCTCGTTACTTTTGAATTTCCTTGTACAAGTCTGCAGCTTTACCAATAAAATTAGAAAATTTGGGGAAAAAATTGACTTCAATATTACTGGCTTTATTACTCGGTTTAACCTGTGGTTTGGATTATTATATACGAAAAAAGGATTTAGAATTGAATTTATTAACATATTATTTACCTTTTATTTTAACACTTGTCATAAAACAATATTTTTTTTATTAAAAGAAAGACAAACATTCCCGGGTTACGAATAACCTGACAATATTTGAAAATCTCCTACTACCATCACAGTAAGCTGAAAATTTTGCTTGTGTTGTGATGGAGGACTTGACCAGCTCATCATAGAAACAATGTTGGTACCTTGGAAAATTGTTGCATTGACGTAGAAAATCTGTAATTTGAAATCGATTCAAATTTCGTCAAACCAGAGATCACCGATTTTGAGATATAGCTGCTGTTCCCGCAGCTGTTCCTGCCGGCAGCTCCTAAATGCATTTGATAGTATGGACGACGGATTCATATATTTTTATTAATAACTAGCTGTACCCAACCACGCATTTATGTGGCTCAGTCTATCTATGCACTGTATAGGTAGAGATACAATAGCGCATGTTGCATTTACATCTAACAGATGGCATTGTTTTAATATTTTTACCTTTTACAGGTGACATCTATATAATATAGGTATATAAAAATGCGTATTCGAATGCAACGTTATGTCAAAATTTGGAAGCAATCGGTGAAGAACTTTTATAGTTTTAAGATTTTTAACAAACGAAAATTTACATTTTCATATAGATACTACCCACAGATCTCTCGCTATCGTTAGACAGTTGGCAGACAAGACGTAGAAATTGTGCATTCGTTCGAAGTTTTCATTCGCTAAAAAGTAAGTTTTTTAAAATAAGTTTTTTTGTTTTATGATATAATCTGTAATGAGTTGAATGTATTGCTGTAATACTTAATATAATTAAAATACTTTTTTTGTGTACACATTCAAATAATGCAATTTTGTGTCACCAACGGTGTGCTTTACTTTCGAGATAATTCATAGTATTAGCGAATGTTGCGAAAAGTTTTAGTTTAAAAAGTAAGTATATTGCTTCTTAGCAGTTTATTTTCCTTGAAATAATATGTCTTTATAAAAAAATATATAACCTACAGAAAAAGCGCCCCCTTAACGCCCACCTCTTCCCAATTAAATAATTTATTTATTTATATTATACGCCCATACAGACTTGTGATATAAATAATAATTTTGTGGAACGGTAATCACGAACAAATACGCTATTCAAATTAAGAATCCATGCAGAAGAATAGTATTATGCCATTATTATTATTATTGAGGTTTGTTGTTATAGCCTTCTTGTAACTATATTACGTGCAGTTGAACACCTCTACTATTTCTGCGAAATTATTGCTAACTGCATGAAATCTAGGTACAAGCGAGTATCTAAATGACTCGGTCCTGATACAGTTGTTGTTATTAAAAAGAATTTTAGATCGACACATTTTATTTGGTATGTACAAGGTAATAGGCTGAGTAAATCAGGGCTGTCTATAATACCATTGACGCTTTTAAAAATAAAACTCAAGTCTGAAACAAGTCTTCTGTCTGAGACTTTTAATAATTTTAATTATTTCATCATGTGGTTATAATTTATGGTTTCGTAATATAGTTGATAGTTAGCATATTATATAAATTCTTAGAAATTTAATGTGGATTTTAAAGTGAGTGGACCAAAGAGAAGAATTGTATTTGACTTGACTTTGAACTAAAAAGAAAATATGATTTTTAATGTTGAAATGTTTTTAAAGTTTCTGCCACTACGGAGAATGAAGCCTGAAGCATCATTTTAATGAAATCAGAATATTATTAGAACGCAACATAAAATGAAAAAAAAAATCGTAGAGGAGGCGCGAGTTTCCCATAAACACCTCCATCTTGATGGCTAACTTGATAAAGCCATAAATTAAAAAATGTCGACGCAGTTTTAATGAAATGAAATCCATTTCGTAAAATAATAAAGATTCATTTGCCCCAAGGGCTGTTGTGAGAAATTTCTGAGGAAGCCCTGACACGTCGCTTAATTAAATAAGGGTGTCCGCGAAATAAAAATACAAGACTCAAAAATAAGTGAATATACCAACAATTTTTGTTCCTCACTGGATGCTTTACCGGTGCTTATCATAAAACGTTGTTCTATGTATTCTGTATTATATACATTTAGGTTTTGTAGGTTAGGTTTAAAAAACACTTTTAGATTTTAAAGAAGTTATGTTATCAAGAAATAAAGATCGAATTGAATCGACGATAGGAATTCCGAGTGGATATAAAATAAGTAAGTACTTATTTATAAGTATACATAAAGTTAAAACAGGTTTCTTTCTTATTTCAAAAAACAAAATTTCTTCTTGGGTTGTGGCCTCATTGCAGAGAATCGTAAACTCCACTAATATAGACATGGTGAGCCATTCTTATTCACTTTTTTGCTGTCTAGCGCTTCACGGAGAGTCGCGTATACCGAAGTTCTATTCCATCACTAAAGTTAATCAGTCCAACGCATTAGTGATTTCTCCACGCATTTTCAGACTTTCTTAAAATATTGCTAATTCATTAAAAATCTCTTCAAATTATTCGCAATCCTGATAAAAACGGGCTTGCAGGCCCTTAACTAATAAATTTATAGGTTTCATGTTAAAATTTTATTAAAAAAGGAATGTAGTAACGCTATGCCGAAACCATAAAAATCATTATATTTTCGAATTTCATCATTATATATTAACAGGGCAAACGCAGGTGCATGAACACGTGTTCCGATATATTACGAAAGTACTAAAATTTTACTAGGAAATGGCGTGTTGTCCCGTTTTTAAAATGATTTTAATAAATCTGAAATACTAATTTTTTCCGTGCATAAGTTTCTCCAGGTTCAAGTTCTCAATTTGGCAGCAACTTGGGAAATGTTGTAGGCAAACACTTGACAGCGTACTTCAGATGCCTGGCTTTACCATATTTGTACGTAATTAAATAGAGACTAGGAAGTAATATTTGTACTTAGCACTTGATTTTTCTCAAAAACAGTGCTATAAAAATTATCCAGTTATTACTATTATTGCGAGTAGATTGGTGCGCCTGGCTGTTATTTCCTGGCCATGATTTTTTGAGCATTTTTTTCGCTCGAAATATAAAAAAAGCAACTCAAAAGTCAAAGCATTATATTTTAATGTACCTATAATTGGTAGCATACACGTATATACCTATTATTTTTTTAACCACATTTTGTGAGCTTTGAAAGAATTAATAACCCAGGCAAAATAGTACTTCGCATATTCCAGTGAATTTGTGGAATTCCGCGTGAAAACAGATTTAAGAACAGCCAACCTTTATGAAACAAGGGTAGTTACACATACATGTGCGGATGACGACTAAACAATATCCACCCACGTCTTTTGGCACAGCACAGATTAATTAGCGATAATTTGACGAATAACTCTTAACACATTCAAAAGTCAGTCAAGAGAGAGAGTACATACAACCTACGGGTTCTTCGCATAAAGATTTCATATATTGCGAAATGGTTAATTTGAAACGTTGGCGACGAACTCGGTGGAATAGTGGATAAAAAACTACTACTTACTACTTTTCCTTACTCTTATGAACTAATTTCGGTTATTAATAAAACATTATAAAAATAATAAATATCATATTTTTGTTGATAGAAAATGACATTGGAATTTTAAGATGAACATTTTGATTCATGGTCACCATGGTTTTAAAGGTGAGACAGCTCAGGTATTTGCGTTTCCGACTACTAGAGGAACTTTAACATAACCTAGTCGAATTTAATATGTCACACTCAATTGGTCACCATGAAACAGGTAGCCGCCTAGTATGGTGATTCATTATATCTACTTTATGTAAATTTCAAAACATTGTTTTGAAATTTACATAAAGTAGACAATGATAACATGTATTAAATAAAATTAAAAAATAAATAAAGACCCAGTCATGTCTGATTACGTCTAAGAGGGATCGAAATGACAATCTAGTCTCCTTTAACGAAAGCAATCTTCCCAACAAGCCTTCCATTGATATGCTTGGTGTAACTCTAAGTGATCAGCTCAGGCACGGAGGCCTCATCGAAGCCAGAGTCAAGTTAACCTCTCAGAAGCTGGGTGTACTGTACTGGCCCGCAGGTACTTAAATAGGACACAACTTCTGAACCTGCACAAATCGTAAGTGCACCCCGATGTTGAATTTGGCAGCCACCTCTGGTATGGAGAAATACCTGAAAAACCCTTGACTGCAGAATTTGATATGATAATGATAGTTTCCCCTATCTTAACAAGCGGATTGCAATCTTTAGAGCACAGGCGTCAGGGAGGTATGCTGTTCTTGTACTACCGGTATTACAATGGAAGACGCTCGGAATCGGAAAACACGCCAAACGCGCGCCTAACGTACGTACACAGTTGATATTTGTCACATCAGAACGGGTCGCTTCTACGACTCTTTCTTGAGTTCAACGGCTTGTTTGTGGAACGATTTGCCGGCCTCTGTGTTTCCTCCCTCATACAATAAGGGTCTTTTCAAGACCTATGTTTGACCTATTTTTGATAAACGTATTACTAAAATCTCAAATGTTTCTAGAGCGATCCCTAGAAATGTAAGTTATTTATATTTAAGATGAAAAAAAACAAGACCTTACCATAAAAATAATTTATGTAAAACGTTTTGACAATTTTATAGCACGTTTTTTAGCTATAAAATTGGCTGTAAGCACCAGATTTTATTTTTCTAGACATTGAATTAGCAACTTCCCGAAGGATCCATTGAGAAATATTTTAGATTTTAGTAATACGTTCAGAAATAATTCAAATAAACCCACGGAAAGTTCAATTTTGAAGGCCTGTCAGGGCAAAGTCGACCGTAGGTCCGTCCATTATGCCGGGCCGCGTGCCGAATATTGTTTTTACACGGCTTCAACACTTATGTCGTTAAGATTCCTACTTTATTTTAAATATAGTCTGTCCAATACACCAGGGCAACGTCTCGTCTTAATGCTGTAAGAGAAAATGCGATTAGAATATAGACCGATACAATTCATGCTAATTTCATTACTTTAAAGTGGATTATGAATTACAAGGATGAGATACAAGCGAGAATTTAACTTGCAAATTCGATAAGTGTAGTAGGTCCGCGGGGATATAAGGAATTTAATAAAATGTCGGGATATGGTGTGGCCGGACCGTTTTCAGTTGAATTCACACCGCCACCATTCATCGCGTCCACACCACCGCCGCACATAGATAGATTTTAATGATTTAGGCGGCCAAAATTATTTTTGGGGTTATTTTAGTTCTAAGTTCAATTAAAATAAAGAAAAGGTATATATTTATAAAAACATACATATATTTGTCAGGTTATAAAGAACAGTAATATATAACAGAGCTAAATTCACTAAAAAATACAAATGAATGGAAACAGAATTTAACAAGTTTTCTTTAAATATAAAATTACATTAAAAATCGGTATCTTCAGGTCCAGATGTCTCTACTGACTCTGTGTTTGGGTCACCAGGTAATAAAAGTTTAACCGTTTCAGGTAGAAATGCGTTACGTGAAGGTTTTCTTATTTGTCTCAAGCAACTAATGAAGGGATCTGAACTTAACAAAAGCCTATAATATACATCTAAGTTACATTCTTCCCTAGAAAACTTTCTGGCAAAGTTTAGCCGGTACGATCGGAAATGCTTGTTCCGGGCTTCTGCAGCTTCTTCCGATAGCTGTCCAATTGGAAGGAGCCCCGAACTTTTTATGATTTGGCTTCCATGTACCAATATCTTGTGCATAGTTGGCGTCATTGGGTGCCAACCATACTGTTCTACGTACAATTTTGCTGTGTCGTACGCATACTTATCATATTTTTCAGCATCAATTTTATGGCCACTAGAAATAGTTTCTAAAATAACCTTGAATCTGTAAATCAGTTCAAAGTTAATACCTGTGATGGCTGAAGCCAATTCGGGGTTTTCAAAAAACCTCCGGCTTGTGTTGCCATCATTGGTGTTGCCAAAGTTGGCCTTTGGCATGTCAATAAGCAAACCGGTTTCATTTCGAAACCTCTCCTGAATTTCCAACTTCTTTTGGGCTTCTAATGCCTTGTCTTCTTCGGTTTTTCTTTCCCTGTATTTTTTTACTGGCAGTTTATACGAAAGGTGTATAATGCTTTCAAAAATGCGGATCCGGGCGTGTAATACTGACAAGCCGAATTCCAAAGCTTGAAGGTTTACACTATTTTTCTTCGATAGATCATTAAAGGTTTTCGAAGTAGCTCCACAGATGTAGCACTGGGATGTTGACTTTGTGTCTGTGGCTGCATTACACACCTTTCCGTCAATCATAGTCATTTTGAGCTGGTGCCCGAACGAAAACTCCTCTTCATTCAACGTAACAACTGTTTTGTTTAGTTGCTTAATGGACTCCTGCACATATTTTATCTCTTCTTTAGTTATGTCCGTTGTTTCTTTTACAAATCGGAATCGAATTGGACGGCAAAACCTTGACGAAGAAGGAGTTGGATTCTGCCAAACAATTTTACTGCCTTCTTTTCCACAAACAATGCGCAAAGGCACAAAGGAACTCATAAAAATGTTGGCATCGGAATCAGTCTCATTATCGTAAATTTGTTTAAATTTGGATTGCTGAGAACCGTCACAACCCCATTTGCAGATTATCATTAACGACTTCCTTTCTTGCTCGTTAAGCCGGATTATCACATCTTCTAGGTATTTTGATAATCGTGTTACGGTTAGATCCATTAGGCACTGTAGATTACTTTCCGCGCAAGTAGCCGTAATTCTTAGGGATTCTTTCGGCGGATAGCACTCTTGTTTTGCTTTCAAAACAAGATCATAGCAAGGAAAATGTTGTGGATTTGTTGCCCTTACTATCTCATACTGTCGTCTTGTAAAATCAGCTTCAACGAACATCTTAAGTGCTTGCAGAGGCGTCAATTGAGGTACCTCATCGTTGTTGGTAACTCTACTGTAGGCTTTTCTATATTTACTAGCCCGTGTTGGGGAGTTCGTAATATCTTTAAGCACTTTCGAGGCGGTCCTATGTCCCGTTGTCTGCAACACAGATGTAGCAGCGTGAACAATAACTTCATCACCTGCGGAGGCCCTTATTTCTTCCGTTTTTCTTCTTTTACTACGTTCACTTAGTTCTCCAAAAGACTTGGGTGGTCGACCTTGCGAGGAGGCTGATTCAATGGGAATCTCGAATGTTCCCTCTAACCATGATTGGTTTATTTTCAGGAAAACATCTTGGTGTTTATTTGCCTTTACCCATCGTTGCTTAATTTGTGATTTTACATAAGAAAATCTTTTTTTAAAGTCTTCTTTAGCCTCTTTGTTGTGCCCATAGCGCATAAGGAGAAAATTCTCATAATAGTCAAGTTTTTCATTTAAAGTTGGTAAATTTTGACTCTGTATTTGGTCAAATATGTATTGACGAGTCACTACTTTAGTACCCGAGGTAGTAGGTAGACCTGAAATAAATAAAAAAACAATTTTAATACAAAATAACGCACACTCAATATTTCCTATATTTGACAAAGAGCCTTTCAATAGGGCTTAGCTCAAAAAAGCGCGATTTTGCGCGGCTATTTCTTATGGAATTAGTTAGTTACATCTATGCACTATATAGTATGATGAAAATTAATACAAGGACGGACTCATAAGTACATTAAAAAGGCACTCGAATTTAAATATATTAAAAAAAAAAAATTTGACAGAGTGATGTTTGTCGTTTTAAAAATGAATGACAGAGAATGTTAATTAAATTTTTCTGTAACGAAAACAAATTGTTCTTACCTGTATTATTGCAATCCATCACAGTTAAAACGGAAATATTAGCTTGAAATGAATAATGCACGTTTGGAAAGTTATAAGTTTAGGAGAGCGCCGAGAGCCGACACGTACACACTTGTTCACTATCGAATTCCGACTGATCAAAGTCGACTCCCGCGCTTCCAAGGAGGGGGGAGGGGATGTTATATTGTACATAGAACTGTTGACTCGCCAATTAAATAGATACCTTACCATTACAATTGATTTAAAAAAAAATACTTTTGGCCGTCTAAATCATTAAAATCTACGTATCTGCGCCGTCTACATCATCTGTAACTATTCCCCGATGTGGGCACAGAGCTCAGGCGTGGGGGTAGTTTTGTATTCAGATAAGAATATAAAGGAGAAACAAGGTTGGCCTACGCAGGGAAGAAAATGATTTCATGTGAAGTTTTATAAGCTATAAAGATAAATATAAGCTACTGAACAATTATAATATTAGTAGGTAAATCTTGCTTGTAGTTAATATAATAATTATCCCTACTTTTTAATTACTTATGTAGGAAGTTAGGTTCCGTTTTATTAATTACGACTTGGTGGTACGAAACTTGGTAAGTTAAATATATATTTATAGAATTTAACGTGAATAAAACTGGTATGATTTGAGATTTTCACGGCCAAAAGTATTATAGTGATTTGTTTTTGGGGTATTATGCCGTGTTGCGCTACCTCCTTCTTGCAGATGTGTAATCTGATTACACATCTGTCCTAATGATGGACACTGCAATGCTGTCCGAAACGTTGGTTAAAGAAGGATGTAGCGCAACACGGCACAATACCCTAATAACAAATCACTATAATGAATAAAACTGTTTCGATTGCCTACTATGGGTTAGCCTGCAAAATGACCGGGGAAGCAAAAGCGTTTATTTTGGATAGATTTCAATGACATTTGTTAGTCTAGAATTAGAGATAAGGCCGGGAAGTACCTGACTGTCACTGATTCAATTCTGAATGGCGGTCTTTGGTCAGGGCAGTACTGAAAGTATCTACCACCCTGGAACGTGCCACAAATATAGGCATTATATATTATTAAGGAGTACAAAAGTTGAATGAATAAATTGTGAAAAATACACAACAAAAAAAAAATAACTTTTGCACCATAGGATTTCAATCCGCGATATCGAGGATCGTAATCCCTCAACCGCGGAGGCAATCTTAACTATAAAATATTCTCATAATTTCCGCCTTTCTTCCAGCAAGTTTCTTGCTAACAATGACAACGCTCTTCAAAATTGGCTACACACCTATGATTTAAAAAAATCCTTAACTTAGCCTAAATTTCTTAAATATATTCCAACAAATTTTGTAAAATTAATAAAATGATACAAAATTTTGCATTATCTGAAAATACCTAGGAAATTTCACGTCTATGGGTAAAGAAGACCCTTAGCTTTTCGCAACGAGAAATAATTTCATTTCATATTCTGGCCATTCCAGCCGTAAAATTCTTGGATCTTGTTGTTTTTGAAATAAATGAATGGCAAACATCGCCTGGAGTCTCTTCTGTCATTACTCATTTGTGGGGATAACTGGAATACTTATTCCCACGGGAACTATTTATCTTTCAACTGCGACTGTGACGAATTATGACCCAATGATGGACGTTGAATGATAGTGGAACGGAGTCGTGAAAGCAGAGGAATTCTTACCAACAAGTGGATTGGGTTTCGTAAGAAAATTAAAATAACATACCAAAAATATTACAATGGATGTGTAGTACTTATTGCCAAAATAGAAAAACATTCTGATGTATGAAGAGTAAATTCCGTGGTGTTAGAAGAAAGAATATTAACATCGAAATTTATCATGTAACTTTATAACTATTATGTACCTCAATTAACGAAATTTTACACGTTATAAACCACAATGACGCCACTCCCCAATTCAAACCCGAGAAATAATTTCTTAATTGATTCATTATTCAGTTTCGTTAAAAAAATATGATTTTTCTGCAATCAGCCTCGAAATATCTACATTCGAAAACTAATTATTTTATTCACAAATAAAAGTTCAATTATCTTTTACCATTCAAATTCACTGAAAACAAAAAACGAAAAATGAGTTTTTGAAAAATTACTATTCCATTGAAGATAATACGAACAATCTATATGAAACATAAAATAGAACAATACAAAATCTAAATGAAACACAAAATAGAACACGACAAAATCCAAATGAAACATGAAATAAAACAAGACACAGAAAAAAAAAGATAATGGTCACAACTAGGAATCAAGCCTAGGATCTCTGGTCTAACCGGGACAGTATCTTAACCATTCGACCACCGGAACCTAATTATTAAACGTCATATTTGTCGGTCTCATATTTCAAATTCAGAATTAACAATATCATCTTGCAACTTATGTTTTCCATATTTTTGGAATTTACGTTTTTACGATGTTCTGGTAAGACAAGAGATCCTGGGTTCGATTCCTAGTTGTTAACGTTATCCTTTTTTTTCTGTGTCTTGTTCAGTTTGATGTTTCTTTTAGATTTGCTAGTATTATCTTCTTCTCAATGATATGTTAGAACAGTTATTCCTGAATATTTCTGTTCCGTTTTGAAAAACCTCAAAAGGCAGGTTGAAATAGTTTATATTACAAATAAATAAATTTTGATAAAATCAACTCAAAAACTAGTTAATATCAAATGCTAAACTAAATCAATACAAAATAAGTAATTAACATCAAATTATTATTAAATCATTACAAATCCTATTATTATAATATTGCACACAATGTAGAAAACAAAAACAGCACGTAACGTAAATGTGCGAAACTTTGGAAAGTTCGTAATTAACAATCGCGGTGTAAATACCAGGGAAGCAGAATCACAAACGTCGGGCAAGCACAATAATATGGATGAGGGTTTACGGTTTACGTGTACGGAAGTCAAGTAAGCGGGAGTCGGCAGAAAATGGCGGATCTAGTCACTGAAAAAAAAAATTACCAATACTGCATGCACTTTGCATGAGCTTAATATGACTAATTTTGGGATACTATAATCTCAAATTTAGTGGAAAAGCACAGTACATTAAATTGTCGTGATGCTTTCAAAATGTCGAATGAGTACACAGTTTCCAAAATCCATCGAGCTATTCATACTGAAATCGGTTCATACTACCTTATTGTCTTTTAAAAAAATACTTAACTTACTATCTGGTGTACTGGTTATCCGATGCCGGGTGGTACTGGCCGGCAAGTGTAAGAATACATACTAGCCCATATAACTCAACGCCCTTTACCCGGCATTCGGCCCCGGTACCGGACGACTTTGTCCTTCTATGTTATTCTGCAAGGGTTGACAGGTATGATGTAACGCTACAAATTTCTGTCCTAGCATACCATCTTAGCTTGATCCAAAATATCATGTTTACATGATTACATTAACTGTGGTCTACACTAATTGATTCACTTGACTGTTATCCACATCTTTCTGTACTTGTACTGTTCTCCAGACGCTATTTTCTCTGCCCTCTTTAATTCTTACTAAGTTTCCAAAAAAATTGTCAAAGAAAATATAAACAAGGTCTTCATTGCGAAGCAGCTTCCTAGAAAAATAATACAATTATAAAGAATTGGAGGTATGGCTTGAACGATTATTAAATGTTAACGGATTGTTAATCTTATTCCAATCGTACAATTTCCGTGTTTACCATTAGATTTTTTCAGGCGTATACATTTTGATTCAATATTTACGAGTCTTTTTTTAAAGCGAACCCGTCAGAACGTTGACGTGAGATGGGTAAAATGTCATATCAAAGAAAAATAATGCAATAACGTTCGAAAAAACCTCGGTTTTCAAAACAAACACTAGGCAGTAGAGTTCTCCGTAATATGAAACTAGACTAGGGTGGTTGTTTTCATTTCGCGCTTTGCCATATAATAATATAACGCCAAAATCCCAGGCTCTTTACATGTGAGAAAAGGAAATATTCCGAAGGGTTTGACATGTGGATTTTCCAGGATATGGCATCTGCCGTATAAGGATAACGTCGCAAGGATATCATGTTACCTATGCTGAGGTTTATTCCAAGGTTTTTCAATTATCCCGTAAGAATAAACTATAGACAATAGCATATACCTACATAATAACAACAAAGGTGTTTATACGATAAAAAAACTTCACAGGTAATTCAACTCATAAAAAAAATATTGTTATAATAAGAAAGACCAAGGTTTTTCAATTATCCCGTAAGAATAAACTATAGACAATAGCATATACCTACATAATAACAACAAAGGTGTTTATACGATAAAAAAACTTCACAGGTAATTCAACTCATAAAAAAAATATTGTTATAATAAGAAAGACCAAGGTTTTTCAATTATCCCGTAAGAATAAACTATAGACAATAGCATATACCTACATAATAACAACAAAGGTGTTTATACGATAAAAAAACTTCACAGGTAATTCAACTCATAAAAAAAATATTGTTATAATAAGAAAGACAATATTACTAATTTCACAAGCAGAGTAATCCCTATGGTGAACGAAAAAAATCTCATAATTTTATAAGAAAAGCAACAATTTTAGCGAAAGTCAAGAGAATTTATTTTTAATTCTTCGAAATTGGATTTATGTTTGGCTACATATTTTTATAGGGAGACATTGAATTGAAATATTTAAACAAGTAATTTAATCTATTGACTAAAATACACAAAAGAAGAAAAATGTTAGAAAATAGGTCGACCGTGATTTTCTTAATAGATTTAAGTTTTCAAAATATTTTTTAAAAAGTATTCAAAAATATGAAAGAGTATGTCTGGCAGTGAAAGAGTTATTAGTATCTGGCTTTGTCTTTCCTTTCTTACAGGAAGGTGTCGTGTAGTCGTGTAGCCAATGGCTTTATTATACAACAACGTGCATTTCATAAGACTTTGGCAAAAAATGTGGGAAAAATGGTTTTGCCAAATCAAAAAAGTCAAAAGTCTCTCATGATAGCTGATTGTAGTCTCCCATATTATTCATTCGCACTATTATTATTCAATAGAATATTACAATAAAAACACATAAATTTGTTTTTGACCACGATAGTTTTATTTTCACTCTACCGGTTTCGGAAGATCCCTTCCTTCGTCAGGAGAATATTTAAAACTGTTTTAAATATTTTTAATTTAATAATAGTTTTAAATATTCTCCTGACGAAGGAAGGGATCTTCCGAAACCGGTAGAGTGAAAATAAAACTATCGTGGTCAAAAACAAATTTATGTGTTTTTATTATAAATTATGATGAGCCACAAAGTGAATGCTTTTTACAATTACAGAATATTACAAGTTTGGCCTCGCTTTATCTCATGTTTTTTTTTTCTAACTTAAAAAATTAATATAAATATCATAAAGTCTACTTTTTAGCTACTTGTGAAATCTTTAAATATGTAAATACGATTTTAATCTGTTTGCTCAGCTATTTATTACTACCACTATTTTAGTGGTCATCAGCTATACTTTAAAGATATTTGTTATTTTTGTACAACGCCATTGAGATGAAAATTCAAAAAGAATTTACATTCATGGTGGTATTATTGTTATCTACATGTTGCTTCACGTTACACGAATCGGACCTCACAGCAACGATTTCCCGTAAATAAAATGGTAACGTTTCCAAAGACTAGAAAAAACCAACGTTACAACAAAGAAAAAATTTTTGGAAGATTAAAATATTTTTGACATACCTAATACCTACATTGTACCCGTTTCGAGGGAATTATCATAATATTGAAACAGTATTTTGTCACAACGTGAATTTCCAGGAACAGAAAGTAAGAAAATGGATTATCAAAAACACCTTTAAAAAATATCTTTACATTAAAAACAATGTAACGTGCTGGTTTTAAAGATATTTGAACATTTAATGCGGGATATCGTTAGGACGGAGCAGATGTCTCTCGTAATAATAATATACCTATACTATACACACTATACACAGCGCCCTTGAGGTGTTTTTGCACAAAAACGGCGCTATAAAAGTCATCCAGGTATTATTATTATTATTATACAGGGGAAACACTCCAAGAGAAATATGCGTTTCAGGGGTGGATAGAATAGATCATTGGGGTTAAAAATAGGCTTGCGAATGAACCAGAATTGGGATATGACCCTTTAAATATACGATATAGCGTGTGAAATCAGCTCACTCTCAGTGTACCATTACTGCGTTATGTTACGTATAAAACAGGACAAAATTTCCGTGAAACGCCGCTTGCGGTTGCTTTGTCGATTTCCCGTAATTCGTGGCTCGACTCGTGGAATTTATTTCCTGTTTATTCGCACCCTAATGCACACAAGGCGACAGTCGTGAGTGAGATAGCAAAAGAGCCTTAGCTCAAGATGGTACGTATAAGTATTATAGGCCAGATTACGTTATTCAATTGAAGGAATAATATCCCATGACAGGGAATATTCAGATTCCAAATAAATATATACGACGTTGGTCAAAGAGTATCGAAACTTTTCTTTTGCAGAAGACGTTCACGTATTGAGCGCATGGTGGATCTTGTGAATGGTTTCGATTTGGGTATCGCAAAGCTTTTAGCAAAATTTGATGCACTGTCGCTGCACAAATCGTTAGGTCATTTCGAAACCTGAAGAGCGGGTCAATAAACTTCCTCACTCATAATAGCCGACTGCCAGCGACTAACGGTTTCTGCGGAGGGGAAAACATTCACACACATGTGCCCTAAACATCTCCACCGAAGGATGCATCACCTATTCCCGGTGTACTTTTTTTTTAAATCTACATAATATTGACGTATTTACATAAATCAAAGAAATTACTTCAAATTTTATAATGTGACACATTCAAGAGTCGAAAATAATTTCAATAGTTCCGGGCAGTTCTAGTACAAAAAAATCGTGATAATCTAAAAATACACAAATCTCACATCAATATTATGTCCATCGCAGTATTTTACCAATAATAATAAAATATAATATAATACTATGAATATGATGTAAGGCTTCCACAAAGTTAAGGTATTGTGATACAAACGTCAAATATTCTAAGGCAATAAAAATATTTCTTTGACATTGTCATAGAATTCCCCCGGGTTCTGATCTAGAAAAATCAGAGAAAAACGTGTATTCCTGAAATAAATTCTGAAAGTAGAAATTAATTTAACCACGCATTTATGATGCAAGATGGAGATAATGCCAGAAATCCTTCGATAGATCGAGACCTTTAAAAACAGTAAGCAAAACGTAGAACCGGTAAATAAAAACAATATCAATAATTCAAAAAGAAAAACGTACGATTTTAATTTTGAAACTATTTCCAATTTTCCCATCTAAAGGGCGGAACAAACCAGGGAAATTTAAAACAAATATGTTAATTAAAAAAACCGATGATTGTGTTATTGCCAAATACGAGCGAGATTTCAAAGTAACCTTTTAACAAATTTTCAATGAACAAACATCAAAAATTAAATTCGGTTGAAATTTTTTAAGGTCCTTCTCGACGACTTTTGGATACCGTTTTAGCATCTGATGCTATCTTGGCCAGTGTGATTGTGTTACGCACCTATAAAATTATTTTTTTAGCTAATTTCATAAGTAGATCCGATTCACTATCAGAACTTACTTGAACGTGAAATTTAGAAGAGTACCTATTTCACTAATCCATCTACTTTTAGGTACCTACTTTTTCAACTTGAACTTAAATTTGAACCTTTTCAGAGCATTACAGACCGCGACATCCCGGCTGTCCCAAATATCCCAATTTTGGCACAGTCTTTTTTTTTTAAATTGCGTTTTTTTTTCCTTACAGTGTATCTAACAACATTTAAAAAAAATTGGTGCCTCTTTTTACACAAAAATCAATGTTTGTGTGCAACAAAACACCGTCAAGTTACCTAGCTAAAACTCTAAAACAAATTTCCCAAATCTAAATAATGTCGCCCTTACTAATAAACATGTGTTAAATTTTACACAGCTGATAAACAACCAACAGATTTTTTTCAAATTATTCGTATTTCTGTTGAAAACGGGAACGCAGGCCTTTAACGAATGAATTGACAGATTTCCTAACAAACTATCAATAAAACACGAATATTATAAATCTGGTCGAATTATTCGTATTCCTGTTAAAAACGGGAATGCAGGCCTTTAACGAATGAATTTACAGATTTCCTAACAAACTATCAATAAAACACGAATGTGTTATGAGGATGTCGGAACACGTTATAATTCTAATATTGTTGCATTTCGTAATTATATTTATCATAAAAGCGCAGCTGCATGAACACAAGTTCCGACTTATTGTAAATGAACTAATATTTTAATAGGAAAAAGCTTGTCATCACGTTTTAAACAGGATTTTAATAAATCAGCCATACTATTTTTTTCCGAGTGTCAGTGTGCTATTTTCTTCTATTATTCCCAATTATGTATTACACACTTAGATGTTTAAATACAGTTTAAAAAAATAGATTAGTTATTGAATGACAATCACGTTTTAACGTTTCCTGAACATTTTACCCAAAGGAATATATAGTGTTTGAAAAGATGGGTAGAACAAAAATGTTGACACAAAAATAAGTTTCAGGTACTTATTATTACCATTGTTGGGATGTGCGCAATTGAGTTGTCAAATAATGAAAGAGATTTTATCATTCCAGAAATATTAATTCACCAAACATCACGAAACGCACGATTTCATCAATTCACAAGAATCAGTCGTTGATTACTTCCCCAAAGGAAGAAACCTTGTTTTAAAATTTTCCGCTTTTTAGCAGTATTTACAGATGCGAAGAAATCGATAATTATGCCACGGTGACCAATAAGAATTTTCCAGAACGAGGGAAAGATGAGAAATGAACCAAGAAGACAATTGAAAATATTACATTTATGAGTAGACCAGCGTACCAATTCAACACTGAACGGTGTCACATGTGACAGGAAGGAGTTCTGATCGCTCAACTTTAATATGAAGACAAATCCTTAAATAATACAATGACAAATCTAGGATTAGATGAGGTAGGTAGTTGAGATGTATATATATATATATATATATATATATATATATATATATATATATATATATATATATATATATATATATATATATATATATACATCTCAACTACCTACCTCATCTAATCCTAGATTTGTTATTGTATTATTTAAGGATTTGTCTTCATATTAAAGTTGAGCACCACCGCACCGTACTACCCTTATGCCTAGACCGAAGTTTTATATATATATATATATATATATATATATATATATATATATCCCGCTACATTTGTTGCGTCCGACCCCTAAAAACTCCATAGCATTGCAGCGTCCACCGACTTACAGCGTCCGATATAAGGACGCTGCAATGTTTTGACCTCAAAATTGGCCAGAACGATGCTTACCCCATGTAGAATCGTATGGCAAAAATTTTTGTGGAAGCGAAAAATGTCTCAGAATGTCTGGAAATGAATATTGAACGTTTGACATTTTGCAGACAGGTTCGCTACACGATGTATATATCGAGCAGTGTATGTTTTTATTCATTTCTACGATCTTGCCGCGTCCACGAAGTAATATAATTTTCGATACATAACGACGATCATGCTGCGTCTACGCATTACATCGTTAGTATTGCGTCCTCAAGACCGATTACGACTAGATTTTATTTTATATACATAACGACGGTCGTGCTGCGTCCACGCATTACGTCGATAGTACTGCGTCCCCGTAGCCGCTCATGAGAATATACTATTTTTAACTCATAATGACAATCATGATGCTTCCATGCATCACGTCGATAGTATTGCGTCCCAGTGAACGATCACGAGTAGATATTATTTTGAATATACAACGACGGTCATGCTGCGTCTACGCATTACGTCGATAGTACTGCGTCCTCGTGGCCATTCGGAGTACATTGTTAAATATTATTTGAGCGTTTGGTTGAGTAAATCATCAGATTTGGCAACATTTGGTTAATTTACAACGATGCCGCTTGATACTCAGAACTAAGAATCGTCTTGCGTGGATTTTAATGCATAACGACGATTTTGCTGCGTCCACGCATTACTTCGATAGTACTGCGTCCCCATGGCCATTCACGAGTACATTTTTATAAATTATTTGAGCGTTTGGTTGAGTAAATCATCAGATTTGGCAACGTTGGGTTAATTTACAACGATGCCGCTTGACACTAAGAACGAAGAAGCATCCTGCGTAGTTTTTAATGCATAACTACGATCTCAATGCGTTTACGCATTACGTTGGTAGTATTGCGTCCGTTGTGGTTTTTTTTAAAAGAAAAAGCGTTTTTTTTTGGGAGCGAAACCCGGTCGGCACAAAGTATAAAAAATAAAAGTGGTGTTTACAAAGTTATTGTTTTATTTTAAATTAAATATTGTTGTCAATTAAACAAACAATTTATAAGTTCCCGAATATTATCTGAATATAAAATAAATCTTATAGAATAAAATAAAAACCTCAAGATATGAATTGAAATCTAGCAAGAATATCGTAACACAAATTGTGAGGATTATTATTAATATATTCATAGAATTACAACTATATATTTTATCACACCTTCATAAATGCAATGAAAACTTTAACTTAAATGAAATCAACAAAAAATCAAAATATAGAAGAATACGTATGTGAAACGTACAGCGAATGCACTAAAATCTAGAACAATATAATAAATCTACTAACAATCTTGCACTTAAACATAAGGAGTATAATTTGAAACATGGACGAACTTCTGGTATACCTATGTATTTAACATTATGTCCACAACCAGATTTTTTAATACTATCCGAGGCACACTCGCATGCAATACATAAAAATATACCAAGTATTCCAAACTACAAACAATATGTCACAAATTATCACAAAAATAAAAGTAGTGGAATTGTAGTCTATGCTAAAGAAAAATTTACTGATATCAATGTTAACGAAATACCAATATGTAACGCAAACTGTTTGTCAATTAATGAATCTAAATAATTAGCCAATTAATATAATCGCATGTATCGAATACATAGCTCGTTATACCCTTATAATCCAGTAGGTACCCAAGCGATTCCTTCAGAAACTTGATCAGGGTGCTTAGGCTGTGAACATCTTGGAATAATTATCGATAATAACATCAAATGGAAAAGTCAAATAAACTCCACAGTAGACAGAATGAGAAAACTCATCTTTATGTTTTTTAGACTTAGAAATACTGTATCATTAAAAATACTTAAAGGTATTTATTTTGCACTTGCACATTCTACACTACTACAATATGAAATCGTGGTTTGCGGGGGGGGGGGGGGGGTGCGTATAAATCATACCTACGTCCACTTGTGACAATTCAAAAAATATTAATAAAAATCATATTTAAAAAAGCCATATAACTATCCAACAATAAATGTTTTCCAAGGTTTCCCGGTTCCCCTTCTCACAAAAATTTATGACAAAAATACTCGTACATTAAGAATTTCAATAACATAAAGATTTATTTGATAAAAATAATATTCCATAATTAATTTTAAGCTAAATAATTATTTATATTGGAGGACTAACCGTACCACTAGTTAGAACTACAACAGCAAAACATCATTATTTATTTAACGGTATAAAATTATTCAATAAATTACTCCTGGATATATCTGAGGAAAATTATGACAGTTACAAAAAAAAAAATTTAAAATTCTCTAATACCACCTAATAAATTTTCTTATTGTTTTAAATTATTTATTTATTTATTTTATTTCAGGGAAATCAACAGTTTACAATGTTGTTCATTTATACACGTGTAATTTACCTAACTGAGAAACCAATTGCAGATTTCCGCAATATTCTATTCTATTATGTATGTAAAAATTTAAAAACTATACTTACAAGAACTAAAAAATATTAAATTTATCGAAGAAAGCAAACACTTAGTGGCTTGACATTATACAAAATGAAACAAATACTTTGTTTTAAACCACTTTATTTTTATTTATATTTCGTCGACCGGTTTGGATTGAACCCAAATATTGTATAAAATAAATATAAAGTGGTTTAAAACATAGTATTGTTTCATTTTGTAAAAAATATAACGTTATTCAAGAGGGAGATTATTATAACATGAGATTATTTTAACTGGAGATTATTATAACAGGAGATTATTAAAACAGAAGATTATTATAACGTAATACTACATAATATATGTCATTACATAATATAATAACATTTTATGCAGTTTGGTACACGTTTAATACATTTTTAATATAGTTTTTATATTTATTTTGGTTACATTGAAGAAAGAATCAGAGAGAATGTTATTATACATATGTTGAACATATTCTTCTAAGACAAGCATTTTTATTTTACTAGATTACATGAGCGTGTGTGCCGTGTAGGTACTTTCAAATCAATTCTGCTTAATAAACTCCACATATTATGTTTCTGCTTATCATTCCTTGGTATTATTTATAACTAACCTGTTTTTATTACTTTTATTGTATATTCTCGTAAGGCTATTAATAGTTTTTGTAATAATATTTGCAATATAAATATGTAAAAATATATTGTTGTCCTCTCCTAAGCACAAGCATCTTACTTATCAGAAAAGTGATTTAAATATTATTTAATATTATGTTGTAAATATTGTAACACTAAAGATGTAAAGAAATAAAAATAAAAAAAATATTTTTATATTGAACTTAATGGTATTAATAAGTTTAACTCAATAATTAAAATATTGCAATTTGAGGTTGAACTAATTAAGTTAAATATAAAAACAGATATTATTATATTGAATACGTAACGACAGAAGTTCTGCGTCGATGGTATTGTATCCTCGTGACCAATCACGAGTAGATATTATTTTGTATACATAACGACGGCCGTGCTGCGTCCACGCATTTCGTCGATAGTATTGCGTCCCCATGGCTGTTGGCGAATTTGTACATTTTTATGTATTGTTTGAGTCCTTGGTGAAGCAAAACCCCAGATTTGGCAACATTCAGTTCATTTACAACGTTGCCACTTAGCACTCAGAACTAAAAAGCGCCTTGCGCGGGTGGACATTTTTGTAAGATGGTTTACAGTGGACGGTAAATTGATATCCCGACCTAAAAATGTCCAACCGCCCTCTGCAATGGAGCGAACTGGCGCGTTATGAAATGATACATTTTTACTAAGGATATCGTTGTAAAAAAAATTGTCGCACGCCTGCGCCCAGTAGGTACGTTTGTATACAAGGTGCAACAAGATATTCATTAAAACTTCTCACTATCAATAGACAGTTTGTTGTCAGGTCTGGTGTGTTTCTGGATGTCAAAAAAATAAAACATAAATATATATACATATATTTTTTATATACCGCACAAGAGTCTCAACCGCTCCCGTCTGGAACAGCGAGACTGTGGCATCCCCAATCTGAGTACTAGGGTGAAGGTATTGGGGAGGAGAAGAAGATGAAGAAGAGAAATGTAGAAAAGTACCTGGCTATTTATATCTGGTCACCAAACACGGCAAAAGCTTGGAAATAACGTTTCCATTCGGAATGGTGGTCACACACCAGGGCGATACTGAGAGTATATTTCACTCTAGAACGTGCTGCAAACACACTTTATATTATGTTTAATGTATTAATTGTGAAATAACACAAACAAATAAAAATTTATTTGCGCACGCCGGGTTTGACCGTCAGATTACGGGCTTCGGATTGCGAGTCGAGAGTCTTATCTCTCAACCACAGATGCTGTAATTAATTAATTAATTCACTATGAACGTGAAAACTTCACTAGAAAAGTAAGAAATATTTTGTGTTGTTTATTTATTTGTCAATTTATTTATTACACCTAATAGACGTTTACATTCTAGTTTAATAGTTGAGTATCGCAGTTATTATAAATTCTTCAAAATTAAAACAATAGAAAAAACAAAATAGAATGAAAAAAAAATGTTACAACAAAAGCGTATAATAAAATAAGATACATTGGTAAAAATGATAAGAAGTCTAACATAAGTAGATATTCAAAATAAAGAAAAGATTGCAAAAATTATAGATGTCTATTTGTCTCGATATATAAAAGAATTAAAATAAACAATATTTATATTGATTATTTTTAAGGTGAAATATATCTCCCATATCAGAATAAGTCATGTAATCCTAAGGGGTTTAATAATATAAGGGGCATAACAACGGCCTAAATTTACCTTTTGAAACTCTCAAAACAAATCCAAGAGTCTTAAGGGCCGTATATACGGAAGACGTAAAAATTAAATCGACCTTCAAAACGCCATGTAACAAACAAATAATATACACTCGGACGCAAGAATATATTATTCAGTATGGACGTGAAACCTTTATTAGAATAGTCAGCAATATACGGCAGACGTAACAATTAAATTAGAGTGAACGGACGTGAAACCTATATTAAAAGGAACCTTCAATATACAAAAAATATACACCCGGACGTGAGTATGTACGTGACGCTAGAAATGTATGAAAGTGTAATAAACATCAAAACCTGCATTATTATGAATATTAAAAAAATATGATACTAGCGATTATCGTGAGTAAAACATAGTGCAATATTCACAAAAACAATCTAAAAAAAAGAACTAGAATTGCTGGACGCCCAAAGACGGATTTACGCACGGACGCAATAAATGTTGTGGGACCTATATATATATATATATATATATATATATATATATATATAGGTCCCACAACATTTATTGCGTCCGTGCGTAAATCCGTCTTTGGGCGTCCAGCACTTCTAGTTCTTTTTTTTAGATTTTTTTTGTGAATATTGCACTATGTTTTACTCACGATAATCGCTAATATCATATTTTTTTAATATTCATAATAATGCAGGTTTTGATGTTTATTACACTCTCATACATTTCTAGCGTCACGTACATACTCACGTCCGGGTGTATATTTTTTGTATATTGAAGGTTCCTTTTAATATAGGTTTCACGTCCGTTCACTCTAATTTAATTGTTACGTCTGCCGTATATTGCTGACTATTCTAATAAAGGTTTCACGTCCATACTGAATAATATATTCTTGCGTCCGAGTGCATATTATTTGTTTGTTACATGGCGTTTTGAAGGTCGATTTAATTTTTACGTCTTCCGTATATACGGCCCTTAAGACTCTTGGATTTGTTTTGAGAGTTTCAAAAGGTAAATTTAGGCCGTTGTTATGCCCCTTATATTATTAAACCCCTTAGGATTACATGACTTATTCTGATATGGGAGATATATTTCACCTTAAAAATAATCAATATAAAAATAATCAATATAAATATTGTTTATTTTAATTCTTTTATATATCGAGACAAATAGACATCTATAATTTTTGCAATCTTTTCTTTATTTTGAATATCTACTTATGTGAGACTTCTTATCATTTTTACCAATGTATCTTATTTTATTATACGCTTTTATTGTAACATTTTTTTTTTCATTCTATTTTGTTTTCTCTATTGTTTTAATTTTGAAGAATTTATAATAACTGCGATACTCAACTATTAAACTAGAATGTAAACGTCTATTAGGTGTAATAAATAAATTAACAAATAAATAAACAACACAAAATATTTCTTACTTTTCTAGTGAAGTTTTCACGTTCATAGTGAATTAATTAATTAATTACAGCATCTGTGGTTGAGAGATAAGACTCTCGACTCGCAATCCGAAGCCCGTAATCTGACGGTCAAACCCGGCGTGCGCAAATAAATTTTTATTTGTTTGTGTTATTTCACAATAAATACATTAAAAATAATATAAAGTGTGTTTGCAGCACGTTCCAGAGTGAAATATACTCTCAGTATCGCCCTGGTGTGTGACCACCATTCCGAATGGAAACGTTATTTCCAAGCTTTTGCGGTGTTTGGTGACCAGATATAAATAGCCAGGTACTTTTCAACATTTCTCTTCCTCATCTTCTTCCCCTCCCCAATACCTTCACCCTAGTACTCAGATTGGGGATGCCACAGTCTCGCTGTTCCAGACGGGAGCGGTTGAGACTCTTGTGCGGTATATAAAAAATATATGTATATATATTTATATTTTATTTTTTTGACATCCAGAAACACACCAGACCTGACAACAAACTGTCTATTGATAGTGAGAAGTTTTAATGAATATCTTGTTGCACCTTGTATACAAACGTACCTACTGGGCGCAGGCGTGCGACAATTTTTTTTACAACGATATCCTTAGTAAAAATGTATCATTTCATAACGCGCCAGTTCGCTCCATTGCAGAGGGCGGTCGGACATTTTTAGGTCGGGATATCAATTTACCGTCCACTGTAAACCATCTTACAAAAATGTCCACCCGCGCAAGGCGCTTTTTAGTTCTGAGTGCTAAGTGGCAACGTTGTAAATGAACTGAATGTTGCCAAATCTGGGGTTTTGCTTCACCAAGGACTCAAACAATACATAAAAATGTACAAATTCGCCAACGGCCATGGGGACGCAATACTATCGACGAAATGCGTGGACGCAGCACAGCCGTCGTTATGTATACAAAATAATATCTACTCGTGATTGGTCACGAGGATACAATACCATCGACGCAGAACTTCTGTCGTTACGTATTCAATATAATAATATCTGTTTTTATATTTAACTTAATTAGTTCAACCTCAAATTGCAATATTTTAATTAATGAGTTAAACTTATTAATACCATTAAGTTCAATATAAAAATATTTTTTTTATTTTTATTTCTTAACATCTTTAGTGTTACAATATTTACAACATAATATAAAATAATATTTAAATCACTTTTCTGATAAGTAAGATGCTTGTGCTTAGGAGAGGACAACAATATATTTTTACATATTTATATTGCAAATATTATTACAAAAACTATTAATAGACTTACAAGAAAATACAATAAAAGTAATAAAAACAGGTTAGTTATAAATAATACCAAGGAATGATAAGCAGAAACATAATATGTGGAGTTTATTAAGCAGAATTGATTTGAAAGTACCTACACGGCACACACGCTCATGTAATCTAGTAAAATAAAAATGCTTGTCTTAGAAGAATATGTTCAACATATGTATAATAACATTCTCTCTGATTCTATCTTCAATGTAACCAAAATAAATATAAAAACTATATTAAAAATGTATTAAACGTGTACCAAACTGCATAAAATGTTATTATATATTATATTATGTAATGACATATATTATGTAGTATTACGTTATAATAATCTTCTGTTTTAATAATCTCCTGTTATAATAATCTCCAGTTAAAATAATCTCATGTTATAATAATCTCCCTCTCGAATAACGTTATATTTTTTACAAAATGAAACAATACTATGTTTTAAACCACTTTATATTTATTTTATACAATATTTGGGTTCAATTCAAACCGGTCGACGAAATATAAATATAAATAAAGTGGTTTAAAACAAAGTATTTGTTTCATTTTGTATAATGTCAAGCCACTAAGTGTTTGCTTTCTTCGATAAATTTAATATTTTTTAGTTCTTGTAAGTATAGTTTTTAAATTTTTACATACATAATGGAATAGAATATTGCGGAAATCTGCAATTGGTTTCTCAGTTAGGTAAATTACACGTGTATAAATGAACCACATTGTAAACTGTTGATTTCCCTGAAATAAAATAAATAAATAAATAATTTAAAACAATAAGAAAATTTATTAGGTGGTATTAGAAAATTTTAAATTGTTTTTTTTTGTAACTGTCATAATTTTCCTCAGATATATCCAGGAGTAATTTATTGAATAATTTTATACCGTTAAATAAATAATGATGTTTTGCTGTTGTAGTTCGAACTAGTGGTACGGTTAGTCCTCCAATATAAATAATTATTTAGCTTAAAATTAATTATGGAATATTATTTTTATCAAATAAATCTTTATGTAATTGAAGTTCTTAATGTACGAGTATTTTTGTCATAATTTTTTGTGAGAAGGGGAACCGGGAAACCTTGGAAAACATTTATTGTTGGATAGTTATATGGCTTTTTTAAATATGATTTTTATAAATATTTTTTGAATTGTTACAAGTGGACGTAGGTATGATTTATACGCACCCCCCCCCGCAAACCACGATTTCATATTGTAGTAGTGTAGAATGTGCAAGTGCAAAATTAATACCTTTAAGTATTTTTAATGATACAGTATTTCTAAGTCTAAAAAACATAAAGATGAGTTTTCTCATTCTGTCTACTGTGGAGTTTATTTGACTTTTCCATTTGATGTTATTATCGATAATTATTCCAAGATGTTCACAGCCTAAGCACCCTGATCAAGTTTCTGAAAGAATCGCTTGGGTACCTACTGGATTATAAGGGTATAACGAGCTATGTATTCGATACATGCGATTATATTAATTGGCTAATTATTTAGATTCATTAATTGACAAACAGTTTGCGTTACATATTGGTATTTCGTTAACATTGATATCAGTAAATTTTTCTTTAGCATAGACTACAATTCCACTACTTTTATTTTTGTGATAATTTGTGACATATTGTTTGTAGTTTGGAATACTTGGTATATTTTTATGTATTGCATGCGAGTGTGCCTCGGATAGTATTATAAAATCTGGTTGTGGACATAATGTTAAATACATAGGTATACCAGAAGTTCGTCCATGTTTCAAATTATACTCCTTATGTTTAAGTGCAAGATTGTTAGTAGATTTATTATATTGTTCTAGATTTTAGTGCATTCGCTGTATGTTTCACATACGTATTCTTCTATATTTTGATTTTTTGTTGATTTCATTTAAGTTAAAGTTTTCATTGCATTTATGAAGGTGTGATAAAATATATAGTTATAATTCTATGAATATATTAATAATAATCCTCACAATTTGTGTTACGATATTCTTGCTAGATTTCAATTCATATCTTGAGGTTTTTATTTTATTCTATAAGATTTATTTTATATTCAGATAATATTCGGGAACTTATAAATTGTTTGTTTAATTGACAAATATATTTAATTTAAAATAAAACAATAACTTTGTAAACACCACTTTTATTTTTTATACTTTGTGCCGACCGGGTTTTGCTCCCAAAAAAAACGCTTTTTCCTTTAAAAAAAACAACAACGGACGCAATACTACCAACGTAATGCGTAAACGCATCACGATCGTCGTTATGCATTAAAAACTACGCAGGATGCTTCTTAGTTCTTAGTGTCAAGCGGCATCGTTGTAAATTAACCCAACGTTGCCAAATCTGATGATTTACTCAACCAAACGCTCAAATAATTTATAAAAATGTACTCGTGAATGGCCATGGGGACGCAATACTATCGAAGTAATGCGTGGACGCAGCAAAATCGTCTTTATGCATTAAAAACCACACAAGACGATTCTTAGTTCTGAGTATCAAGCGGCATCGTTGTAAATTAACCAAATGTTGCCAAATCTGATGATTTACTCAACCAAACGCTCAAATAATATTTAACAATGTACTCCAAATGGCCACGAGGACGCAGTACTATCGACGTAATGCGTAGACGCAGCAAGACCGTCGTTATGTATTCATAATAATATTTCAACGTGATCGGCCAGGGGGACTCAATACTATCAAAGTAATGCGTGGATGCAGCATGACCGTCGTTGTATATTCAAAATAATATCTACTCGTGATCGTTCACTGGGACGCAATACTATCGACGTGATGCATGGAAGCATCATGATTGTCATTATGAGTTAAAAATAGTATATTCTCATGAGCGGCTACGGGGACGCAGTACTATCGACGTAATGCTTGGACGCAGCACGACCGTCGTTATGTATATAAAATAATATCTACTCGTAATCGGTCTTGAGGACGCAATACTAACGATGTAATGCGTAGACGCAGCATGATCGTCGTTATGTATCGAAAATTATATTACTTCGTGGACGCGGCAAGATCGTAGAAATGAATAAAAACATACACTGCTCGATATATACATCGTGTAGCGAACCTGTCGGCAAAATGTCAAACGTTCAATATTCGTTTCCAGACATTCTGAGACATTTTTTGCTTCCACAAAAATTTTTGCCATACGATTCTACATGGGGTAAGCATCGTTCTGGCCAATTTTGAGGTCAAAACATTGCAGCGTCCGTATATCGGACGCTGTAAGTCGGTGGACGCTGCAATGCTATGGAGTTTTTAGGGGTCGGACGCAACAAATGTAGCGGGATATATATATATATATATATATATATATATATATATATATATATATATATAAAACTTCGGTCTAGGCATAAGGGTAGTACGGTGCGGTGGTAACGATATCACTGGTTTATATTTCAAGATCAATTGCCGTTCAAATAAATTGACAATTTACTTTTTTTGTAGGCAACCTAAGTCTGACTGAAATGGGTTTTAAACCATTCATTCATTGTACAGGTACGGTAGATACCTACATAAATTTAATGCAATATTACTCAATTATTTAGGCCCCTTCTGAACAAAATCATATCCTAGAAACAGAAAGAGAACAAATTAGGTTTAAGCGTTAACTGTATATGAGGAAATATCTGTACTATCCATTCTTGAATCCATCCTTGTTCTTAGAAGTCGGCCGAAAAATATTTTTAGGTAAACGTGTTTTATAGTTAATCTCTGGAACTGTAATTAATCCACCTATTTTGAAACCAAATAATATTTGTCTAACAAGTAAACTCTGCCTATTAGAATGCTCCAATCAACAGAGCTACTTAACTGCTTAACGATTTTGCATTGACCATTGACATTTTCAGCGTCACTTACAGACAGTTCAACAACTATCTTTTGACCCATGTCACAAAATAGTAAAACTGCCCCGCATGACCTTTTAATACTTACATGTACATCAAATTTGCAATCTTCTTAGCAATGTTTTTACGTATTATGGATAACATGAATAAATAAATAAAAAATACATATTCTTCCCCTTGTTGCATTCTGGTCAGGAACCCAACACATCGACAAGGCGCTGTCTAGCGGTACGTCAGCGGCCTCCGTCTATTGCAGGCCCAACCTCTCCTAATACAACCCCTGGTAAAATCATTCCAAATAGATAAAATATACATCGGGACTCTTTTCCTTAAATAAGGATTTAGTTACTCTGAACATCATCCACATACCTTTAGAAAGAGCTGCCCTTTGATAACAGAAGTTTCAATTATTATTCAAGTCATAACATCAAGCACTTTCCATTTCAATAAGCTTTGTGCTCTTTTTCACCTCACCTTAACTCATTTCATTTCTCCGCTACATCCCTTACATTAAGGAATTTATAAAAAAACACTCCGTACGTTTTTTACTATAATACGTTAAAATGTCTTTTAAAACTTATATATACAGGAACTGGAGTCGACATCTCTACCAACCGATCCAAATGCCGTTTGGATAAGACCGACCTTTCCTTTCACAGCCTTTAAAAACTTAGTTTGTTTAATTTATGTGAGCGCCAAGAATTTTTAAGGCGAATTATAATTTTCATTTTTTTTAAAATTTGTGCATTAACCATGAGGAAACATTTCGTAAAAATAGCCGCTATTTATCAGTCAATTATAATTATGATTATCAATTTTGAACACAAATTAAGCCAAATTACCCGTGTTATCCGTATTAATTAATTAACGCTTAACTCAATCGCTTACCCTTCTGAAACAATTATGTAAAATTCAACTACTTGCTTATATGTGGTGTACAAACAGCAGTGCTTCATATATTGCTTGTATTACATGTACTTAACCCATGTTTACATGTATACATTGTATACTGTGTATTCAACATATTATAGCCCGTAGAGAAACATTGCTAAGTTCAATGTTTCCTTCGTGTTACGTGATGTGACAACGCACTGAAAATAGTCATCAATCATATTCAACATTTATTGCAACTCACGGATATTTTATCAAATAAATAATATGAGGTGATAAGTGGAGATAAAACTGCAATATGTTATACAAAAATAGTACAAAAGTTGATATTTTCCATTTGAAAGAAATTGGTTTTTAAAATAAAATCTCCTACATGCACCTTTTCAAATAATAAAATATAATGACACACTAGTAGGTACACAGAGAAAAATGAACATGTTAAAAAAGTGACAGCATGCTAACTTCCTGATAAAATATTAGTCATTCAGAATATATCGAGACCACCTGTTCTTTTCCCAATAGATATCATGACAGAATGCTATAATATATGTATGTCAGTATCGATATCAGTATCTGTATGAACACGTGTTCCGCCATCCTCACAAAACACTTACTTTGTTAGGAACTCTTTCAATTTATTCGTTATATATTCTGCCCGCAGTCCCATTTCTAACAGTAAAACGAATAATTTTAGCAGATTTTTTAATAAATTAACAGTATTTCATATCAGCAAGTTTTCTCCGTGAATTTGGATAATTTATGTTAAGGCGGTCATTCGAAATAGAAACATTGCTAAAAATGGCCAGATCTTAATATCTAGGATGGGATGATAATGTGGGAGGCGGGCGTATTATTTAAAAAAGCAATGTGTTGTGGGAAAATCATATGAATGGTGCTTTTAGGGCGTTCACAATGTTGGTTAGTGATTAGAAATAGTAAATGACTAGTATTAGAAATATCGTCCGAATCTTGGAGGAATATTGGACGTAATAACAATACATCTTTTGGCAACCATAATACGGGCATGTGCCTAGTATGGTGGCTGTAGAAAACAAAAAACTGTAATCATTAAAATTTTAATGAATAAAGATACACCAAAAAAAAAACAAACTTGGTAAATCATTTCTCCATGGTCTATTATAAAATTGACTGGCGGATGTATAAAAAACAGTCTGTGTTTTCTTTAGAATAAAATATAACATGAAAAGTATTCGATTTCAAGTATTTATCTTACAAAAACAATAGGTCGTAAAGAATCAAAAAAATATTATTCCAGGGAGGTAAAATCACAATTTTGACAAGTGATTTCAATAAATAAGATTTCCAATGTTCATATTATTGTAGAGATTTATATAACATTTGACAAACAAAAGCGCGGGAAGTATTGAACATTCACAATTAAGAGAGTTGACTTCATTTTTTAAATTTAATATATAAGTGGGTACAGTGATGTTATATAAATAACATGTCGGTACAAAATATATTTATAATCGCAATATCACCAAAGAAGAAACTGGTTCTTGTGCTTGGTGAGCGAGTTTCACTAATTATAAGGAAAATAGAAAAAAAATTATGCAATTGGCAAGTATATAAATATATATATATATATATCTCTGCTATCCTCTGCTATGGGCTAAACTCAGAGAAAGAGGCATATCATCGGAGGTCATACATATCCTCGACTCGTGGCACAGACAGCAGGAAAACTTAGTAAGATGGAGGGATGATTTTTCCGAACCTTTCCTCCTAAAGAGTGGTGTCAGACAGGGAGGATGCATGTCACCGATACTGTTCAATCTGTACATGGACGAACTCACCGAAAGGCTAAACAATGCAGGAGTAGGCTGCCACATCGGAGGACAGTGTCTGAATAACGTCAGTTATGCGGACGATATGGTCCTGATGGCACCATCTATAAGGGGACTGCGCATTCTTCTGAAAATCTGTGAAGAGTATGCTGAAGAAACAAATATGTTATATAACCCTGCTAAAACGGCTCTATTGGTCATAAGACATGGGCGAGGCCCGAAAAATATTCCTCCAGCTACCTTGAACGGTGTGAACTTGAAGGTGACCGAAGGAACTAAATACCTTGGGCACATAATCACCAGTAATCTGATGGACGATGATGATATTGATAGAAAAAGGAGAGCTCTCAGCGTTAAAGCAAACATGCTCAGCAGAAGATTTCGCCTTTGTAGTACCGCAGTAAAAAGGACGCTCTTCCTTTCCTTCTGCGCAACGTTATACACGTGTGAACTATGGGCAAACTACAAAAAGAGTAGTATCTATAGAAAGACTACGGATCCAGTACAACAACGCCTTCCGCACAATGTTTTGTCTCCCCAGATACTGCAGCGCTTCCCGTATGTTCACGGAGGGGCGAGTTCCCGGATATGCAGCCCTTATTAGATCCAGGGTGGCAGGAATGAGGGAAAGGATAAGAAGCTCTGGAAATATCCTCACTATGGAAGCCCGCCTCACTCCATCCTCCAGCATTGACGCACACTGGAGAAAAATACTAGCGCCTAACATAGTCACGGCTCCCTAAAGGCTTCAACTTTCTATTATTCTATTATTTAATCATTTTATTCTATTTTACTCTCAATTTATTCTGTTTTCTTTTCTTTGATTTTCTGTTCTATCTTTTTGTTTTTGATTATATATTTTATTGTATCTCTATATGGAATGTGTGGGACTGCACTAACCTCCCCACATACCGGAATAAACACTTTATTATTATTATTATTATTATTATTATTATTATATATATAATAGGAACAATTGAGACTTTTGGATCATCTATATGTATAGGTGTACATATATAGGATTCCGTTACATAATACATATTGAACAATTAATAGAGTAATTGGAAACATCTTAATAAAGTAGAAATGAATATAGACTGATAATAAATAAAGAAAGGGAAAAACAGGCATCATTTAGTTAATTCTGTTTGTTGATATCTTTTAATTTCTTTATTTCAATCGGAAGGGTGGTTTAAATACTTTATTTCTAAATAGATAAACACTGTTTTCATTAGTTTGGTATTTTTATGTTTATTTTCATATTATCTTTGTAAATTTGGATAATTGCATTTTTCTTGAAGATATCCACTACTCGAGTCACCCCGAAATCTGCGAATAGCGTTTCTGTTGGATATGTGGAGGGTTTCTTACTTTGATGATTAGCTTCTGGACCACTTTGATCGGGGTTAGAATATTGTTGTTTGAACTCCCAATCCAATAATTGGAATAATTAAATAAATAATTAATTTTTAAAAATTTCTTAACTTTATGAATATACATACACACCTTCTGACACGCTTAACCAATTAACAGATATGGCTCTTCCACTTCATATATTGTTCTATTATCACTCCGAGTATTTAATTTCTGATACTGAGTTCAATTTCACATAAATCATGAAAATTATACTGTGGACAATATACATTTAAACATATTCTAATATTTTTGGTTGACTTTATTCGTCATAACTATTTTATTTTAAAGCTCAATTCACATGCATTCATAATTAATTACGCATTTTATTTAAGCTTACGGTTCCTTCGATAAATAAATAAAAATTACTATCACACCAACATACATAGAATAACGCTCTTAGTTTATTTAATTTCTTTTGACAGGATGTGTAGTAGCCAAAGAGAATTTTTTAACGAAGCAAAAATATTTTTTTCTAAAGGGGTTGATTATTCCCACCTATTTTCACAGTCGAAACGTATGGTATAATAAACACAGTAAAATCTAGAATTTATAGAACAAACCAAACTTCGCCGCCTATCTAAAAATACTCACACGGGAACCACTAATAAATTGACGACTGTATTTTTAGCCAGAGTAAATAATGCTGGAACCGTTCAAGCCTTCACGTTTTAGCAGCAAAAATCGATTTAGAAAAATAGGTATAGTCAAAATGGTAAGAAAATAATTGAATGAGCAATCAAAAGTTACTATAACACTAGCGTAGATCTGTGAAAAATAACGGGAAATTAAAAAAAAAGGAAAAATAAACCAAATTTTAAAATTAAATAGAAATAAAAAATTACTACGGCCCAGATCAAGACCCCGATCAATTGCTTGGAATGCAAGTAGGCTGACCATTACAACACTGGGTTGTTTCGGAGAATTTGAACAATTCATCAAATTTCAACGTTCATTTTCGGGTTCTGTGAAAGTCCTGTTCAAGTTCTGTTACTATATCATTATAGGCTAGTTGCTTGACAAAACTGATATAAAAACAGAACTTGAAAAAATCTTTCACAGAACTTGAAAATGAACTTTGAAATTTGAAGAATTGTTCAAATTCTCCGAAACAACTCGTCCTAACTGTTGTAAGAACGACATGTACTGAAAATAATAAGAATAACATGTATTTTTGAATTTTAGAATGTTACATCTTCACTTCACACCCCGATCAACTGCTTGGAATGCAAGTATGCTGACCATTACAACACTAACTGTTGTAAGAACGACATATACTGAAAATAATAAGAATTACTTCTATTTTTGAATTTTAGAATGTTACATCTTCACTTCACACCCCGATCAACTGCTTGGAATGCAAGTATACTGACCATTACAACACCAACTGTTGTAAGAACGACATGTACTGAAAATAATAAGAATTACATGTATTTTTGAATTTTAGAATGTTACATCCTCACTTCACATTCGAAAATATATTTTTATAAGAATACCCAGTCTATAGTTTTCAGCAGTGGTAAGTGCAATTTAGGAATGGAAGAATGAAAAAAAAATATATATATATTTTTAACTCTGAATTAGGTAAGGGTTCGTTTTCGGGTCACTTGAAAAAACATGGATTTGTGTACCTAAGGTAATATTAGTTAGATTGGGTAGTTATTGTAAATGTTTATATTAAATAATTTATTAATTAAATTCTAGGATAGGTTTGAAACTAAGATGAAAGTAATATGTTTTCACTGTACGAGTACTTTTCCTAGTTGAGTTGGTAAACTATTGTTTGGATAACTCGCTTCCAGGTTGAAATTATTCGATTACCTTTGTTCATTGCAGGTCTATCCATGCACAGATTTAGCATTTTTTTTACACAGCATCATCTGGGGTGAAGTTTTCTTTGGAATTTCCGAAAGATTTTTTTCCGCTTTTTGCTGGCATACAAGTCAAAAAATAAATAAATAATAAATTTGAACATTACATAACCTAAGGCAATGGATTACTGCGTATCATGCAGGCAAATAACAAAGGTTAACGAACGACTATTTTTTTTAAACGTGAATGACATCAAAACTGCTTCATTCGGTTCGGAACCAAAGGGACAATGGCAATCCCACTGGAATGGCATTACCATTCTGAATAAATGTTCAGAACGAAACAAAATGTCATTTTAATCGAATAATTTTACCGGTAAACATTTCAGCAATAATAGAACATTACCTAAAATATAATTAACTTACGGTAGTTCAAACCAATGAACCAAGGAAAATCATAAAATGCATTTCAAGTCTGCAAATATTCGCAAACCGATAGGTCAAAGGTCTCATCAGTCAGTCTATGCGCCAACCGACAAGACCAACGGAGGACTTTTTTTCCTTTTTTTAAATGCCAAAGCGCTACTGAAATAACCATAAATCAGAAATTCAGCAAACAGAAAAGCTACCTAGTCGAGTTCCACATTTATCAGATGTAGAAATAATTCGGGTTCTGTGAAAGTCCTGTTCAAGTTCTGTTACTATATCATTATAGGCTAGTTGCTTGACAAAACTGATATAAAAACAGAACTTGAAAAAATCTTTCACAGAACTTGAAAATGAACTTTGAAATTTGAAGAATTGTTCAAATTCTCCGAAACAACTCGTCCTAACTGTTGTAAGAACGACATGTACTGAAAATAATAAGAATAACATGTATTTTTGAATTTTAGAATGTTACATCTTCACTTCACACCCCGATCAACTGCTTGGAATAATAATAATAAATAATAATAACATGGAATTTATATAGCGCAGTTTAGTGTCATTTCACTTCAAGTGCGCTTAACTACTCGTATAACAAACTTAAAAAAAAGGTAATTCAGTATTAATGGTTCTTAAAATTATTCCTACAGTGTGCCTTACCCAATACAGATCTAATATTATAACACTAAATACACTGTTTATACAAAGTGATGATAAAACTTAGAATAACAATAACAGTAGGACAGGACAAAACACGAATATTAAAACTAAAACATAACATGAAACAGGAGGCAGTTTGTGCTCAGAAATGAGAATTTTCTGAGCAGACACTTTAAAAAGGTACAATAAGGAGACAACCGAAACCAAACAATTACCGGAAGTTTTAGAATATGGCTTATTATAAAATATTGAAAAGAAGTTAAAATTTATAAATGGTAAGATTTTTTAAATAATTTTGTTTTTAAAGCTCGTTTAAATTCAGCCAAATTCTGGAGGTTAGTGAGAGCTGAGGGAAGTCTATTCCAGATGAGAGGGCCTGTTACACTAAAAGAACGATCATAGTAAACAGCTCGATTTGACCTAGAAAGTTCGATTAGACGATTACTAACATCTAGATCTGCTGACCTTAGAGTAAGCTGTCTATTGCTTAAGTTTTGTCGGATACATAGTTCCGATATATATGCTGGCGCCATTCCTTGCAATGCTTTGAAAGTCATTAAGCAGATCTTAAACTCTATTCTTTCAGGGCATCGAAGCCAGTGAAGGCGATCCCTTAGAAGTGGGGTTATACGGCAATGCAAGTATGCTGACCATTACAACACTAACTGTTGTAAGAACGACATATACTGAAAATAATAAGAATTACTTCTATTTTTGAATTTTAGAATGTTACATCTTCACTTCACACCCCGATCAACTGCTTGGAATGCAAGTATACTGACCATTACAACACCAACTGTTGTAAGAACGACATGTACTGAAAATAATAAGAATTACATGTATTTTTGAATTTTAGAATGTTACATCCTCACTTCACATTCGAAAATATATTTTTATAAGAATACCCAGTCTATAGTTTTCAGCAGTGGTAAGTGCAATTTAGGAATGGAAGAATGAAAAAAAAAATATATATATATTTTTAACTCTGAATTAGGTAAGGGTTCGTTTTCGGGTCACTTGAAAAAACATGGATTTGTGTACCTAAGGTAATATTAGTTAGATTGGGTAGTTATTGTAAATGTTTATATTAAATAATTTATTAATTAAATTCTAGGATAGGTTTGAAACTAAGATGAAAGTAATATGTTTTCACTGTACGAGTACTTTTCCTAGTTGAGTTGGTAAACTATTGTTTGGATAACTCGCTTCCAGGTTGAAATTATTCGATTACCTTTGTTCATTGCAGGTCTATCCATGCACAGATTTAGCATTTTTTTACACAGCATCATCTGGGGTGAAGTTTTCTTTGGAATTTCCGAAAGATTTTTTTCCGCTTTTTGCTGGCATACAAGTCAAAAAATAAATAAATAATAAATTTGAACATTACATAACCTAAGGCAATGGATTACTGCGTATCAAGCAGGCAAATAACAAAGGTTAACGAACGACTATTTTTTTTAAACGTGAATGACATCAAAACTGCTTCATTCGGTTCGGAACCAAAGGGACAATGGCAATCCCACTGGAATGGCATTACCATTCTGAATAAATGTTCAGAACGAAACAAAATGTCATTTTAATCGAATAATTTTACCGGTAAACATTTCAGCAATAATAGAACATTACCTAAAATATAATTAACTTACGGTAGTTCAAACCAATGAACCAAGGAAAATCATAAAATGCATTTCAAGTCTGCAAATATTCGCAAACCGATAGGTCAAAGGTCTCATCAGTCAGTCTATGCGCCAACCGACAAGACCAACGGAGGACTTTTTTTCCTTTTTTTAAATGCCAAAGCGCTACTGAAATAACCATAAATCAGAAATTCAGCAAACAGAAAAGCTACCTAGTCGAGTTCCACATTTATCAGATGTAGAAATAATTTGCCAGTTAAATGTCAGCTTTGGACTTTCATTTATAAAAGTTTGGTCAGAAATAATTACAAATTAAATAGAAGAATTTTATTTTCACCCGAAGCATGTGAAGTTTGGACGTCAACAAATTATTGATGATTAATTCATTGGGGAAGGAATAAGAAGAGTATAGAAGTAAATCGCTTTTCAGATACGAAATAGTTAAAGATCAAAAGCCATTGCTGACTAACTACTTACAGAAATTAACGTTTTTTTAAAATGAATATGTCAACATACATTATCGGGTTACGGTTAACCGAATATTATTTTAATTCTTTCCACTACCATTGCAATATACATATATAGACTGTGCAATGATGGAGAACTTAACTAGTAGACGCTTTGGTGGGCTACTTGGCTATTAACTATTTGAACTTAAAACTATTTGGGACTTAAAACCAATCAACATAATGTATATTATGTTGCGAAGCAAGCGATACAACTGTACGGTTCTTTCGTATTGATTTAGTTTATTTATTATTTTTTTACGATTATGACACAATACAAAGCACATAATACGAGTACAAATAATATTGTTCACTTGTCTTTTAATGTAATTTGCATAAAAATTATGCTCCTTATTCTTATAAATTAATGTAATGTTCTTTACTGTTTTAAATAAAAGGTTCTTTTATACGAAGTTTAGTTTATTGATAATTCAGTTGTTAAAAAGTACAGTGCAGTCTAACTGCAAGGAAGGAATCTAGAAGAATGCTCGTCACTGCCCGCTGCCCGCGTTCTCCGAGCAGAGTCTGAAGCGTTCGACAAACCACGGCTATCTCCGGCCGAGCACGAACGCTATACGATATACTAAAATTAAGATTGTTAAGGTGGAACCGGCATACAATTAGCCTTCTGGAAGCTTTACTGGATCACCTTTTTATTCAAAGTCCGAATTATGTGCTATGTATTAGTATTAAATTGAACAAATATATATAATAAAAGCTGAAAAACAGTAGAAATGTACGAAGAGAATGATAATAACGGTATCACTTTTAAGGGAGCAAATATAGATTTCATACTAAGTACGAGTACAGTGCACGAAGCTTTTAATTGTAATACTCGAGTATCTTTGTGAAAACACTTTCCACCACTGCGACCTGTTACCCTGTAACAGTGACCTATCTACTCTGCTGTTTGCTAAGGGTAATAAGAAATTTCCATCAAAATGTTAATGAAATAAAGATACTGTGTTGCAAATGTTGCAATACTACAGTAACATTTTAATATTTTAATACTGAGAAGTATCCAACTGGCGTAACTGCTGAATGAATAAATTAAAATAAAATAAGCGTAAAAGCTTTAACGGAGAACGTACGTTGTACTTACATCAGGTACATAAGAATATTAAAGTTTTAATGAGGAGATTCTTGTAACCTGCGTAGAGTTGTTTTGATAAACAAAAAATATTATTTATCATCATACATAAGATATTTTTCATATTAAATTTGGGATTTTATTTGTCCTAGATATTCTTAATAATTTGTTAATACAAATTACATTTTCTGAAATAAAACATGACTTTCGGAGACTGAACTCTGAGAGATAAAAACTGTTTGTCTTACGTGTGAATTCTGGAGACATTAAATTCGCACAGAATTCTACCTGAAATTTTCAAGTTACCGTATTTTTTTTCAGCTAGAAAATCATATCCGTAGTGAGTTATGGAGCATTTAAGTAACGATTTTTCACTGTCAAAAAATATGCTACGACTCAATATTATTTGTTCCATACTTTGACTATAAGGTTTCATGTATTGCTTCAAATAGTTTGAAAATTATTGTAGAAACTCTTGTAGGGTTGTAATTAGTAATTGATTACTGGTAATCAATAATATCAATTGTAACACAAATAGTACATGGTACTTAATACTTGAAGTACAAAGGGGGTCTCTACGATAATGCGAGTTTCTGGGAAAATTAACAGTAATTTTCATGTAATTTTAGGAGTTAACATTATTAAGATAGGTATGAGTGTGTTTGTATATACATAATTATCGAGACTTCGTGGAGAAGTTTACGATGAACTAAATATAGACATAATAACTACAGATTTCCAAGAATCTTACGTAGGAACTACAATCATACCCACAGAGCTATAGAGCTACAGAGCTCCGGGCCAAAAATTCCCCTTTCTCTGTCATCATGATTATAATTAATAGGTTGTTGAAAAGTAGATGTAATTTAGGTTTAGTGAAAAAATTATTTGCAATGAAACGTGGGAGTGTGGGTAGAATTAGTCTTTAATAGAAGGTATATATCGAAGGCCTAATGTCTAACAACACTATCTACAAAAAACATACCAAATTATGTGTGTTATTAAAGTCTAAGTAATAGGTTAAAGGTTAAATAAATAAAATAAAAAGGTGCCCCTGAGGAGATTTAGGGCACAATAGAAATAATCCAATTATTATTATAGAAGAAATTATCTCTTCATGTTTTATTGCCTAGTTCAGGATTGTAACACAAACAATGAAATAATAATAAAATTAACTATGCTTACTGAAAATTACGAGATGTTTAGACTGCCACAATAGCTCTGTGGTGAGAACAATCACTTGGCTAAAGGGAAATCTCGATGTTTAAGCCACATAATCATTGAAGACAATATTTAGCGACTCTTTTACGAAAATTTGAAACAGAAAAATCAGAAAAAGATTCGATCGCATCTGGGAATTGAATCCAGGACCTCAGCCTTGCCGGGGCTTTGCAAGACCAAATCAAAGAGCAAAGAGGTCCTGGGTTGAAATTAAGACAAACGATACATTAGGTAAGTACCTATTATATAATATTTTAACACATAATTATTTTTATCGAAAAATTCGAATTTGGGATTTTAATATCCCGTGAATTTTCACGGGTCTGCGGTAGTAGGTATTATTCAAATGTAGCAACGAATTAAGCATCATAATAACACCATTGTTGAAATGATTTGTAAATCAGCACAATTAACAACGGAATTGTAAGTCTATTCAAATAATGTAACAACCCACATGTGTCAATGGGAATCATTTGTTCAGACATCATTATTTAATATGTATGCTATAACCTGCGTAGTTACACAATAACCACAACATGTAAATTAATAAGAAGATGTTCAGGGTAACATGGGGTTTAATATCTACATACCTACTAAAGACCATAAAATTAAGCATTTGCATTCATATACCCGCCTCACAACGCTGCCCAACCGGGTGGCGCCATAGCTCCCCTGCCTTTACTCTATACCAGTGTTTTTCAATCTTTTATAATACGCGACCCCTTTACAGGTTGAAAAATTCTGGCGTCCCCATGTGGCCATAGATACAGACAAAAAGTTAGTAATTTAAATAAGTTAATTATTTATCTTTTTTGGTACCTATATTCATTATTACGGCCTACACTAGGAAGCCGCGAGAGCTTTGAAATTAAGTACGAGGTAAGTTGGTAAGCCTGTGTGCGACTTTGATTTGGACGCCCCAAAGTGTTGACGTGTTTTGGATGAAAAGAGAAGAAGAGTATCCAGAACTGGCAAGGGAAGCTCTTAAATTATTACTGCCATTTGCCACTTTATAATTATGTGAACTGACATTCTCTTCAATGGTGGACATTAAAACTAAAAAATGATTTAATTATTAACCTATCAAAAATAGCACAATGATTTGAAAAATAAACAAGCTCATTCTTCTCACTGAAATAGTGTTTTTATTGTAGTTAGAACCTCGACTTTTCATTTTGCCGGCGACCTACAGATTGAAAAACACTGCTATATACAAATAGGGGCATTCTTGTGAGGTGTCAGATAAAAAAATGATTAATACAATTTAAGCAATATTCTAAAAGAAAACAAAAATCTACAAGAAATAAAGTCAATGTAACACCGAGTGAAAAAATATTTATGTTATTTAAAAAAATGTAGCCTTAGATTTTTTTTACATATTGTATAAAGACTGTTAAAGTTAAGATTCGATTTGCTAATTAAAAAAAATCTTTAACTCATAGTACATGTTTTAAATTCGGCAACATCTCATTTTCCATTTATCAACGATTTCACGCATGTGTGAATATTTTACCGCTGGTATTGAGGGTGACAACTATTTATGTCTTCTTGTAATATCTTCATAAATAGTATTATTGTTCATAAAAAGGTTCAATTTACTATTATATTTGTATAATTTAATATATTTACAACTTATTTGTATTATTTTCACCAGATTTAGTGAAGTAATTTTAAAATGAATTGCACGTTGTAAAATTTACTTCCAATTTATGTGAAAAATTGTAGTTGTTGTTGTTGTAACTGTTATACTAATAATCTAATTGAATTATACGGTATATATTTTAAAAGAAATTTATTTAATATGTTTTTTTACCTAAATGCTTAGTGCACGTGTTGGTAAACATGAATCGAAAAAATAAACGTTTTAAGATGTTCAAGCAATACGTACAAAATTTTAGTTTATTTATTTTAAATATAAAACACATTTCAAATACAAAAAATAAAAAAGGAAATTTTATCTACTTTCTAAAACTGTATTTGTTTTTACGACATCTTCAAAATGAAAAAAAAAAATATGTAGAAGAATTTAAACAGCAACAATTCAAATACATTGGAAGAATCCCGAAATGTGATGAGAAATTATTTTTATTTCAACTTTACACAAGAATAAAACTTTTTTTGGCTGGATAAGCAATGTACATATAATTTCATGAACTATTTAATATTTTGAAATGTGCGGGGAGAAAATGAAGATAATGTTAGTAGTTCTTATTTGAAGTATGATAGGGTCCCATAAGCTCAGTTGGTAGAGCGGTGCCCCGGCAAGGCAAGGGTCCTGGGTTCAAGTCCTATATGTGACCGTATCTTTTTTTGTTTCAAATTTTCGCTTAAGAATCGCTCATAGTGTCTTCAATAATTAAATATTACAACTTGATGTTTTACTCATTCAATTATTCCAAAAAATATTTAAAATTTTTTCTAAAATATGTTCAGAGCACAGACATAAGAATATATAGACTAGAAATTATAGGTGAGGGGTAAAATCAAAGATATTTGAAGAACGAGATGTGCTATGCGCAGTTCGTACTGAGTGGAATTGTTTTGCCGAGTGTCGCCGGTTTTGTTCACCAATACTACTGCACACCTTCGCTTGCGCTAAGGTATCCACACTAATACATAGAACAGATTTCTGTGCGTACACGTCCCGATACCGTTCAAAGTACCCTAATTAGGTAGTACTCCAGCTACGGTCCGGCGGCCAACATAGCATATCTCGTTCTTCTAATATCTTTGGGTAAAATCAACTGTCGAAGAACGAAGGGGGTAAAGCTGACTGTGATTCGTCAATAAATCAATCTGACAGTATATAGGCATCTCGCATTTTAATATCACCATTTAGTTCTTAAAAGTAAAATCTGCTTTTGAATGAATAGACATTTTTACATGGGAGCGCAAATTACTCGCCACGTTATGAACAAATTTGCGAAGTCCAAATTCGGCAAAAAAAATTTCTTCTATTTTCAGAGTCGAATATTTTTTTTACGTATTTAGTTAAGACACTTTTATAAGTGTTCATAATTTACTTCCTAGTAAAAACGATGCGCACACTTGAGAATCGCTACATTCGACCAGATGTATCTAGGTGTAATAGTATATGTGTCTACAACTGATTCATATTATACGATGTGAATAAGCTTAAAATGATGCTTACATATGGAATGTAATACGACAATTGGGTTTATTCTCTTTTTCACATCTATTTTTACAAGTTTTCATATCACAAGCCACTATTTTGCCGTGTTATTTCATAAAATGCCTCGACCATAGCTCGACGCTAGTTCGAACAAGAATGATGACGTCACATTCTCAAGATTCACGGGAAGCCATACGCGAGCCCAGCCGGCTCCAATGGAACCGGTATGGGGAGTGGGGAATAATAGGCTTTAAATCACTTAGGGCAGGTCTACTAATATTCATATGTATATGGTTCAGAGTTAGATTTTTATCTTGTACTTAAATAAAAACAAAATTAAAAAAACACTCGGTTCTTGAGCTGTATTTATGTTAACCATTAATATTTGGTAGCCTAATTAAAACATTATATTCAATGTCATCAAAAATTTACAATTCAGAAATATGTCTTTTCAGCAAGCAAAGATATTTTTTAAAAGAAACCATCTCCACAGATCACGTCGCAGGATCGGAAATTCATTATCCTTCGTGAGCTATATTCAGAACATTACAGAATATTTTTCTTGCGAAGAAATAAAGATAATGTTCGAGTGGTCCAACTTTTAAGGACGCCAAAAGGTAAGACTGTTGAACTTGCTACAGAAAATAATATCAATAATTGTGTTATTTCTGCATGGGAGAACACAATTAGATAATGTAATAAAAAAGTGTCGCTTAATCAATTAGCGGTTAGCTAAAATTCTCATGTTTTATTGTCATTATACAATTTTTTCAAATCTTTAAATTCTTTATTTGAACAAAAATTGCATCAAAACTTTTTATGTCGAAATTGTTTCATAAATATGCCTATGAGTTTTGTGCCTTTGAGTATGTGTATTATGTATGACTGTGTATGGGTATGGTGACTGTGTTATATCTATCTGTCTACGTATTTTATGCCTTTTTACTGTAGTCACTTGAAATTTCATTCTTCTTTATTTATTTTCTATTTTGTGGCTTCTCGTTATATGTGTGCTTTAGTGTATAATTAATATTGTGAAATTGACCTGCTGACAAACTGTTTTCACAGTTAAGCGGGTGCTTACAACGGATATATAGGTACTATAATACACAAACCTAATATGTTATGTAAATAATGTTATGTTTATTGTTAGTAAACTTTATAATTATATTTGGAATTTATAAAAGAGTTGCAACAAATTAATAAATATGTCGCCCAGAGATGAGATGGAATGAAGATTATAAGAGAACTGCATATGGATGATAACTGGAAAAACCGGAAATCTAGAAACATTTGAGATAGGCCAAAGTCCAAAGTTCATAATACTAATCCTGACATAGCGTATACTACCTACATTTCAATAAATAATATGCCACGAAATACATCCGCTTTAATATATCTCTTACCGCTTAGGTTAGGTTAGGTAAGGATAGGTCAGGTTAGGTTACATCTTATAAAAATAACATGTTAGGTAAAGTATTTTTGGTTTGTTCTAAAAGCAATATATTAAGAGAAAATCTGTTTTTACTTAACCACTTGTTTGATCCATTTAGTAGATAAATTCTTTCCTTAGTATTTTGCAGTACAATAGATTTTATATTTCCGACAATAGCGCTCTGATCTTCGAACTTTAGAGATAAAATGTTACATGTATAATGTTAGCATCAAAAGTAACAGGAGTATCATTAACTGCACAACATTTTGGTTTATTCCACCATTAGTCAAGTTTGTTTGTCAAAAGCAGGAAAAGCTCTCAAACTGCGAGATGCGGTGTAGAGAAATTTATACAGACTTTTACACCTGAGATTTCTCTGTCATCGCAACTGTTTTCAGAGCTGTTAAAAATCGATAGTATTGAAACTTAGCTTATCATGTATTAGTGAAATATAAATTGAGTTTAAGCGGATTTTACGCAAAATCGTTTGCTGTTTTTGAAATAAACAGCAGTAAATTTGATACTTGTACAAATTAGATCCCCTAAGTGAGTGTGCTGTTGAAAATTACAATGAAGTTAACGATTTTGGTAGAAATATCTAGAGCTATCTGTAAGATAAAATATATGTTAGATTTTGCCATGTAATCAATTATATCTTAGATATTGCCATGTAATCAATTATACCATGATAACCTTAAATCTACTTCTAATGTAACTATATTTAATAATACAATCAAATGGTATTAAAGTTCGACGGAGACAAAAACCAGGAATATCATAAAGAAACAGGTCTTCAGCGAAATAGAAAATACTTCGCCAGGAATCGAAAACGTCAAACCATTGACAATGGGAATTTATAGAGTATATTGTCAACCGAATAAATCCTGCATACATTTTTTCATTTTGTAAAGATTTCCCGGTTGGTGGAATGTCTATGGAATTACTATGGGTGAAGAGTTACCCCTATTTGAAGCAACCCTTCCCAGAATACACAATATACATCTACTCTCAGAGGGCGGGACTCTTGACCTTTGAGCTAAAGAATTATCTGAGATTTTTCTCCCAAAGAAAAACACAATTACGATTTATCCTACTGCGTCACCACCTAGACGTCACGTGTGTGAGAAATGCTAACCTTTTTTTGATTCGTTCGTGATTACTTATATCTATTTTTAGTATTATATGACATGAAGGGGATATATCTATATATTAACACATATAAAATGTGTTATGGCATGTAAGGAATGGAAACCTACCTTCAATCAAAGTCAATAAATATTGAAATATGTCACTCAAACTGATTTTACCGGTAGGCTTTCTGGACGTGTTTAATTTTTAAAATAATATGAGACACATTTTCCCAGTGGAAGAAACTGGATATCAAAGGCCATGAAAATATTAAGGCTGATTTATTGAAACCAAATGTAGGTTTGGCTTATACAGGGCGCAGCAAAACCGACATTGCAGTTTAGAAGGGCCGGTACATCCCGTTTGGTAGGGGTAGGATCCTGGGAGGGGTATCATTGGGTTAGGAAGGTCGTGCTGTTTTCAGTAGTTATCATGGTTTGGTCCGGACAACACCGGAGCTTCTTGAAAGTGGCCGTTTTTTCGTCACCACCTAGCGGGCCTTCTGGCTGCAATTTTCGACTTCTTCCTGTGCCTACCTGAAGATAAATATTTTTAAACATCGGCCTCACACAGAGAGGAAATCGCCGCTATACCCGTCGAGATGTACCGAAATGCGGAGGAAACTTCAGAAATCACCGTCATCAATGTATTACTGCTGGGGGCCATTATCTTTCTGATGTCATCTTCAGGACTTGATGCATAAAACGGCATGACGTACTGATTAAAATAAAACAAACCCCATTTCTGTAAGACGCGCCGTTTTTACTAATAGCCCTTAAAACTGCACTGTCTTTTAAACGTGAATACACTTTCAGGTTTGTCCTTTTCTTTTTCGTAAGGAATGCTGCATGGCATATATAGGAAAATGAATAGACTGGGGATAATTTTTTTTTTTTTTTTTTTTTATTATTTAACATTATAAATGATAACAATATGCAGACTTATAAATAATTTGTTCATTATTATTCTATTTCTTCATAAGTTGAGCTCCAGGAGCTCGTGTTTATGGGAGGAGTCTTGATAAGATAAATAGATAAGAACCGTATTAGCCCTAATGCAAAACTTTCAAAGAGTAAACACGTGAAACAATCAAGAAAAATAAACTAAAAATTGTCAAGTAAAAATCAGAATTCTATTTTGAAAGTGAGAGAACATAAAATCTCCACAGAGAGATTTAAATAATATAAGTAATGTATGTATTGGACGAAGTATCTGAATCATTGATTTTTTTTAGTTACATATTAGTAAAAATACATATATTTGTCTTAACTCCTGTTCATTCTAGAACTCTAAAAACTCTAGAAATTTTGCATTAATTGTAAGTCTCTTTGAATTTGGAACTGATTATGTAAAGAATACAGAAAATAATACAATACAATACTTTGAACATAAGTTTGTCATTTTCAAAATTGGAACTGATTTGTCAAGAATTCAGACTCACATGATTTTTCACGGGACCCATCATCCAATATTCAGAACACACAAAAAAAACATCTGAATAAAAACAAAATTATTTTGGTCGATGTAAGCTTTTTCATGAATTATCGTTGGCTTTTGTTAAGCTGATAATTAAAATATTAACCACGGCGAATAAACAAACAGCTCAAAGTATTAAAGAAAAATATGTGCCTCAGTTGCCTTCAAAAGAAGAAACTTAGGATTTGAATGCCAGTAAGCTTGAAAATTAACGACATCGCATTTGATATATATATTTTTTTAAATTACACATTTCGAATAAAGAATTAAATTAAATTCACGCGCCCTTGTACTGACAACCGAAATTAGTACGTTAAACGAAATAAAATTGATTATAAGCTTTTTGTGAGCTAAAACGTTGATTGAAACCTCGGCAAAACAGATATTTTATCGAACCATGGAACAGCTGGTCACCTAAAATTACTTTGTGAAGACGGGAACGGGTCATGTTGTAAAATTTTAAAGATTGTGATTGGTTTACTCATTACTCTCATTAGTATTACGCTTTCTTCGCGATGTGAATTTTTGGCATCCGTAGAGTAACAATAATTTTTTTTTTTTTTGTATTAGGCAATTCACCCTAAAGAGAGTGCTATGTGCCGTTAAAGTTAAGGGAGATGGTTATAATTTTATGGGAAATCTATACGGGAATAGGAAATCTCAAATATTGAAGTCATTCAAGTCTATGAACTTGTATAGAACTGAGAAAATGCGAGAATTGTTGAGAGAAAGTAAATAAGGAATACTAAGGGGAGATTGGTGGGTGATTTTTATAAGTAAACGATAAATGCCTTTGAAGGATGAATGATTTTTACAATTAAAGAAAACGTGATCAAGAGTCTCATTTTCCATGCCGCACTGGCAGAGTGGACTATCTAGGACCCGGATTTTAAACAAATGGGATGCAATGGAGCAATGACCAATTCTCATTCTCGAGATACAGGATATAAATCTTTTGGATTTTTTCTTGCCGTGGAACCAAGGTTTACTTGGAATATGATTTTGTATTCCAGCATAAAAAGCACCAGTTCGGGTTTTCGTATTGGTCCAATTTTCTTCCCAGGAGCGGATCATGTTGGATTTAAGAATTGGGATGACGTCAGAGATAGGAATTCTAAAATCTAAAGGATTAGAGCCAGAAATTGTTCCAAGTTTAGCTAGAGAATCGGCTTTCTCGTTACCCTCAATTCCCAAATGGCCAGGGACCCAAACCAATATTGTCTCGAAATTTAATTCATTTAAAGATTTAAGGGTGTTTCTGATATTATAAATAATATAGTCTTCTGGTTTATGGATATTTGAGGAAATTTTCAACACTGCGCTTAGTGAGTCAGTGATTGAAAAGCTGGATTTGGCTCAAAGCTTGTTCAATTGCGAAGCATTCTGCAGTAAATATGGAAATTTCTTTAGGCAATTTATAAGACAAATCTAAATCGAATTCGGGAATGTGTACCGCAGCTCCACAATCTTTGTTATCAGACTTAGAACCATCTGTGTAAATGAGAGAAAATTCTGGAAACTTAGAAGATGTAATGTTTTTAAATTTTTCCTCAACATTTTGATTAGATGAGGTTAAAATATCAGTTCGGAAGTCTGAAGTTATAACGTTGGGGATATAATTGATAGAATCAAATGGGATGGTGAAAATAGGAAGGATAGGATATTTTTGTAGATTTTGGAGGGAAGAAGACAGAGATTTGAATGAAAGAAAACTTTTTAGAAGGAGAGGAAGTCGATTTTTATCTGTCGATCTTTTTTCGTTATTTAAGTAATTGAACAAATAATCAAGGCTTTGTTCTAAAGGGTGACGCGATATAGAAAAAGATTTAAAAATATATTTATCAGCTAGGAATTGTCTCCTTAAAATTAAGGGGGGATCAACACATTCTACCTGGAAAGAATTAATTGGAGAAGATTTCATCGCTCCAATAATTATTCTGAGCGCTTTGGACTGAATTCTTTCAAGTTTTTTGTCCAAATATTTAGGAAGAGGATCAAAAAGAAATGTTCCATAATCCAAATGGCTTCGCACTAGAGCACCATACATTAATTTAAGAGTAGTAGGATGAGATCCCCACCACACTCTGGAAACAGCTCGCATAATATTTAGACCCTTTTCACACTTAGCCGAAATGTTCTGGATATGCGGGAGCCAGGAAAGTTTATGATCCAAAAGTAGTCCAAGAAATTTAATTTGCTTAACGATTTGAAGAGGGACATTATCAAAGCAGACAGAAAAGGGGGGTATTTTTCTTTTGCGCGTAAAAGCCACTACTTTGGTTTTAGACGTAGCTAAATTCATCCCATTTGTCAACAACCAAACTTTAATATTATGTAAAGCCAAATTCAATTCCTTCGCAGCGCGCGATAGATTTTTGTGTGATAAATATATAAGGAAATCATCAGCAAAATAAAGTCGCTTGATAGATGAAGGAATTACACTGTCTAAATCACTTATATATATATATTAAATAATAATGGACTGATTACGGACCCCTGAGGTAACCCCTTCCATAGTTTGCGATTTATAGTTTTTGAAGAAAAGTGGATAATAATGGATCTGTCTGTTAGTAAATTAATAATAAATTGAACTAGTTTTAAGGGAATTTTTATTTTAATTAATTTTTCTTTCAAAATGTTAATTAATACATCATCGTAAGCTGACGAAAGATCAAGAAATGTGGCCAGAGTGCAAGAATTAAGGGACTGAGATATACGGATGTCTGTTGTTAACACACTTAAATTATCTATGGTTGATTTCTTTTTCCGGAAGCCATATTGATTAGGAGAGATAATTCTGTGATTTTCAACAAACCATTCCAATCTGTTCTTTATCAAGTGTTCTGCTACTTTCATTAAACATGACGAAAGAGCAATAGGACGATAGGATGAGATTTCAGATGGATTTTTGCCAGGTTTTAAAATCGGAAGGATTTTTTGAACTTTCCAGACTTCCGGAATAAATCCCGTTTCGAACATGTAATTAATTAGGGATAAAAAATATTCAACCGACATGTCTGAGAATGCTTTAATGAAACTATATAAGATTCCATCAGGGCCAGGAGAAGAGTCTGGAAGGGAATTGATTACTCGATTTAATTCACTTATTGAGAAAGGAGAGTCCAGCCAGCTAGAGTGAGATGGATAAGAAATAAAGGAAGGCATTTCCTCACATCTGGCAACTGACGGAGGAGCTATCTTATCAGCAAAACCTATAATAATTTCTTCTGGAATATGTTTAGAACGCTGCGGAGTATATGACGAACCGAATTTTTTTAAATTGGACCATACGGATGACTGGGGAGATTCAGGGGACAAGCGTTCACAGAATTTTCGCCATCCAGACCGCTTTTTGTTTTTCAAAACGCGTTTCGCTTCTGCCTGGGCGCGTTTCACAGAAAGGTAATTTTCGAAAGACATACATTTACGGAAAATGGAAATTGCTTCTCTTCTGGATTTAACGACACTAGTGCATTCTTCATCCCACCATGGGGTGGAATGTTTTATCTTAATGTTAATATTACGTTTTTTAAGTGTTTTTTCTGCAGCTTTTATTATCATGTTAGGAAATAATTCACATTGTAAACTAGTGTTAACAAGGGAAGACTTAGATTCTTGAACAATGGAGTCTAATTCTGAAGAAAAATTTCTCCAATTCGCGTCTTTCGTTTTAAATTTAAAACTATTGTTTATCGAAAAGGAATGCGTGGAAGATAGATGGTGGAAGGTAATTATTATAGGAAAATGGTCACTGGAAAGGGGATCTTTAAGAATGTTCCAAGAACATATGGGAATCACCGAAGATGAGCAAAGAGATAAATCGACTGCACTTTTCCGATGTTGAGGGGCAGTGAAACGAGTTGGAGATCCATCATTTAGTATACATAAATTATAGGTATCCATAAAATCTAATAGATTATGGCCAGAACGGTTTGTTAACTCACTGCCCCAAGAAGGAGAATGAGCATTGAAGTCCCCAAGTATCATATACGGGGGACGAATCTGGGATATAAATGTTGACCATTCGTTTTCAACAAAAATTGTAGAGGGAGGGATATATATTGATAGTAATGTAATATCAGATATAACAGCAGCTACTATCTGAAAATTATTGGAGAGAGTGTGGAAAATAATTTGTTTAAAAGGGATAGAATTATGTATAATAAGAGCAGTGCCACCTTTGCCATCCAGTCTATCATGTCTTAGACAATGATATCCAGGAATATTAAATTGGTATGAGGGTTTTAACCACGTTTCGGAGATGGCAGCAACTGAAATATTATGTTCATCAAGTAACTGTACAAGATCAATTTTGTTGGCGAATAGACTTCTACTATTCCATTGAAGTATTTTGCTCAGTTGCGGATACATCGGGAAGGCTAGAGAGTAAAGATTTCATATAATCGGCAGCGTTGGACGGTACTTTATTGTTATTTGAAAGGATCGTAATTAATAGGGTAATTAAAGTTTGAATAAAAGAAGAATTTTCAATCGTGACTTTAGGGAAGATATCGGAAGTGGAACAGTTTTTTAAGGCAGTCCCATTGGGAGCCTGGGATTTATTATTCCCATTCGGGTTAAGTAAAAGTTCATTATGTAGTTTTTTATCGAAAGAAGGAATAAATTTTGGATTAGATTTTATCGGTTTGAAAATTGTTTCTTTGTGGGAAGATGATAGAGGGGATTTAGGGGGAGAAAAATGAAAGAGAGAAGCGTTAGACGTTATCTCTGCAAAAGATTTTTTTGTAGAAGCGAATAATTTAGAGGCCTGAAAGTAAGAAATATTGTCTGCAGCCATTGACTGTTTGATATTTCTCTGTCTAGATAACTCTGGACAGGCCACACTAACAGCAGTATGGTTGCCCTTACAATTAATACAAATAGGGTTATTCGTTGTATTTTGGCACTGTTAAAAGGGATGATCCTCTCCGCAATGGAAACAACGAGGAGGGGAACGACAAATAGGTTTTGAATGGCCAAAACGGCAACAGTTGAAACATTGGATAGTCGGGAATCTGTATATTTCAACGGGAAGAGCGTTATAATAAATAAATACACGGGATGGTAATGTTTGACCTTCGAAAGTAATAACAACGGATTGTGAAGGTTTCCATATAGTGTTGCCGGTGGAAGTATCCTTGAAATTCAAACGACGTGCTTTTAAAACTTTTGGAGTTAATTGAGAGTCATTAAGAGCATCTACTATTTCTGTTTCTGATAGATCGGTTGGGATACCTCTTACTCTGCCCATTCTGGTTAAATTGAATGTAGGTATGAAAGATTTAAATTTATTATTTGAAAGAGAACCTATTTTTTTAACAAAATCATTAGCTAATGTGGCTGATTTAAATTCTATGGATAGTTTGTATCGACCTTCCGGTTTTATTGATCCATTTATAATACCGAGGTTATTGAGTTTTGAGCTAAAAATAAATTTACCAAAATCCAGGGGATGAATTATTTTCCCCTGTTCAGTCCTTTGGACATTGACAATAAATGGAGCTGAAGATGAAATAGAATACATAAGCTCAATGGCTTTTGCTTCTGGAGGAATTGTATCATTATAACTTCCATGAGAGATTGGGGCTTCGTTTGATTGTGAAAGAGATTTAATTTTAGGAGGTACATCAAGGCAAAGCGGAGGACGTCGTTTTCGTGAAGGAAGGGTTACAGAAGTCTGGGTATCATCAGTATCGTAGTCGTCTACAATATTAGAAATGGGCTCAGGGTCCGGAGGTCGATTTTCATCTTCCTCCATTTCAACAAATTAAAAAAAAAAATTAAACAATAATAATTATTTTAGAAATAATAAATGATAGAAATAATACACGCAACTTCGTCGCAAACCAATAACACAAACAAAAATAATGAATACGAAAAGGTAACAATAAATAAATCTTATCTGTACGCCGCGCCGCCGTCAAAGTAAGCCGTCAAACACAGAGCACTGGTAAACACGACTGCACACTACCGAGGTTCGGTGACTCGAGTAACAATAATCGCTGTTTATTTTGAGACGCAGGGTTTTGAGATTGATTCCCGCGCTGAAGTGGAAAATATAATTGATTATAATATACTTAAATAAAATGCAAACTATTATTACCTAACCAACTCAGCTAGAAGAGGATTTTCTAGAAAATTCCATAAAATTTCACTTAAGTACCTCTTAAATACGGGCAAACTCCCGTTAAACATTATGTTGATACTTGAGGTGAATATGTTTCCAAGTGTATGAAGGGTGCAGGTAGTTAGTCCCGGAATTACTGTAGAAAACTGAGACATTTCGCCGAGTCGCTCGATGAAGTACTTCAAAGTTGATTACGTGCAGGAAAAGGAATTATGATGGATAGACGGATTATTGACGTAAGTCTCAATGGCTATAACGAACTATTAACGAATTCTTGCCTGAACAGACTATGCAATAATTTCAATAGCGGATTATCCAAGGTTGATATTTTCAGCTGCGAACTTACCAAATACAAGAGGTCCATAAAATAATATTTCTCTGATGGTTTGTGAATAATGTTTATGTATTTATTGTTTATATCTCTATTATGATTTGATTTATATCTACAACCTCTCTGCATGGCTATAAATTATTGTTTTGTAAATTTTTCGTTTTATATAATCTTTTGGTTTGTATATTTTTTCTAATTCATGTTCCTTTCTCCCAAATTTAAATAACTTATTCCATATTATGCTGTCTCAGTTAAAGTCACAAGGAGGAAATTCATAATTGGTTTTATTTTACTATATAATACTTATGTACAAATTGATTAAATATAAACTGTCGATTTCCCGAAAATGAATAAATAAAAAAATAAGACCAATAAATGGCTGATGGTTAGATAAAAGTTGCATGATAATGAAACCGTGGATAAATTGAAGTAGGAATGAGCGCTTATACTGAATAATGATCACGACCCGATGATGATGCCAAGGCTGACGACAGTTAGTGAGACCTCTAACAAGAGGCCCTATTCTAGAGGCAAACTTTTGACAATGTTGCATGAAACATATATAACTGTATTAAAGAATCAGATACATTCCAAGCTAACTCTTCCCCTCATTACATTCTCCTAGGTATGCGTAGTAGGCCCGGTATTTCGGTTGATTTAAAGCTCGGCTTGGTTGGAATGTGGATCTTAGAGCGGCTTGGAACATAAACCGTATACAGGTCGGAAGCCTAGATATCAGCAATATTACACTATTGTCTATGATTTTATTAGAGGAAAGTGCTTGAATTTCTATGTTGCGTGAGTGGTATATTTATTTTTCTACATTATCAAGAGCAATCGGGAGATCGAGAGCATTCAAAATGTCAAATGTTTTAGGCGGACTAATTTACGAGTTGATTTCTTGATAAAGTTCGCCACTTCAATCAGCATACGCGAAAATACTAATTTTAAATAGTATTTGTTTTGCTGTTGTCAATGCCTCATGAAAATATGACACCGCTGAAAACACTGTCCTGACGTTCAAAATTCCTCGTATATTGCCATTAAAGACTATTTGTCTATTTTAGATTGATTGTCAATTAATAACAACAACATCCCCCAACGCTCGATGAATGTAACAGTCCACACTGATAAAATTATGCAATTTACGTATATTACGGTGAGATTGCAGTACGTACATAATTAAGTAAACGTCATATTTGACATTTGTTGCTGCTAGCGCCTTGGTATCTAAAGATGGAACTATTCTGCGGATTGCAAAGGCTTCAGCGACCGATTTAGCCCGCTTTAATTTGCGGGAGGAATATTGTACATTAATATTGAGGATACGGACTAACTGATATATATTGGGCCATAGTTGCACTGACTCCGGGCAGTTGGAAATCTGATGCAGCGTCACATAACCAAACTCTGCATAGCTTTCTGTCTAACTACACATCTCGATTTATAGTCGTGGAAGTCTGCTGTACCGCGGCGCGCGGCGCCCGCTCTCTGTGTTCCAGAGGCGGGAATTTATATACAATGGTACCGCGGCTCACGCGGCTGAATCATCTCCCGCAACAACCACCGGCCTAGATTCCCGGCGGTCCTTTGTTAAGATAATCAATTAGTCGGAAGTCTTCAGTTGATCGCAGATTCTGCGAATTGCGGGAAATGCTCGCCGCAGCCGTTCAACAGCCGGGAAGCTTACCATCGCATCGGTATTGAGAAGGGAAAATGCAGATTTTTGTTTACGTGTTTTTTAAATATAAAACAAAAATTAAGACTTATTGCCTTCTAGACGAAATTAAAAATGAAAACAGTGTAGGTACATTTAAAAAAAAATTGTTCAGTTTTATGCTCAATCAACAAAACAATAAAAGTGAATAATATCGTTGTGTAATATATTTATGTGTAATGTATTCGTTATTTCTAGTTAAATAAGTGAAAATGTAATTTTCTTTTATCTAGAATAAAATAGAACTTGAACAGAACATTCACAGAACTTGAAAATCAACATTGAAATTTGGTGAATTGTTTATATTCTGTGAAACAACCCGTCCTTAGATATTTTGGACAAGTTGAGTGGATGTGTGGAATAAAAGAGATTTATGTATGTTGTACAGTGTATGTATATAAGTATTTTTTCCTGATTTTGTTAATTAAGTATTCGAAAATCTATTGAACATAGTTTTAGCCCGCAATCCCACGACCTTATTTTTAAAGCTTACGGTCTATTTTCCTCCTTTGTCTATCATATCCATGCTATAGCATTAGAACTCCATTGTAGGATACTAGCCTCGTGTCCTTAGGCAACTTTTTTTACAGACTACTGCCTTTAAGTCCTCTATTAATTGAATTTCCCGCATTCAATGTCGATCCGTTGAATGTACATTCTAAGTAGGTAGGAGAAGGTTGCGATCAATGAATGATCGGACCACTTATTATTTCAAAAACTAACCATTTTTAAATCCAAGGTCATGCCAAAACGCAAGCAATACACCGTCCTGATTTCATGTCCTGATTTCTGTTTGTATTCTTATGGTTACCAATGTATCGATAATCTTTTATTTTATATAAATTTTAGTTTTTTTTTTCCCCTTTATTTTTATTATTTTTGTTGTATTATTTTGTTCTATTATTTTATACAATTCTTTTATTTTATATAATTATAACTTCACATTTCTCATAAATTTAATTATTTCTTCTAATGCTGTCTTACGTAAAGTCACAAGGAGGAAATCCGTAATTGGTTTTATTTTGGCTATTTTACTTATGTACAATCTGTAAAAATATAAACTGTTGATTTCCCAAAAAATGAATAAATAAATGAATAAATAAATAAATAAATAAATATTTAAAAAAATCTTTTGTTATCCTACATGTATTCAAAATGACCGACTTTTACATCTTTATACAGGGTGTCCGGAAACTCGTAGTACAAGCGGGAAACTGGTGAATCTACATCACATTTGGAGTCGATTTTGTAGTATATTTTTTTTTTATTTGAGCTTTCGTTATCGAGTAAATCGAGTTTGAAGTTGATTTTTTTTTATTATTATTTTTTTTTTTTAATCAAATTCTTATAAACTATTACTGAAGATCAAAGTACCCAACTAATTAAAACTATTTGAAAGTAAAACAAATGAAGAAACTCGGATTTGAAGCATTATTTTGAAATCACCCTTCATTTAACCCGGTGTAATCATAAAATATTTCTGCTCTGCAGGGTTAAAACATCTGTTATTCAACCCTAAACACCAGAAAAAACTTTAACCCTAAAATAGCCGAAAAATATTTTTTTTTGGTTTTTTTTTTGAAAATGCTTAAATCAAAAAACTTTATGTTTTTTTGGGTTCCCCATGTGGTGTAGATTCTCCAGTTTCCCGCTTGTACTACGAGTTTCCGGACACCGTGTATATAAATTTTTTGATAGATCTAATACGCCTAAATTTTTAATGAGAGAGCTAGGTATAATGCCAGTAGCCGAAATAACGAATGGTAATATTTTTATAGTCTGAGAATACCAATATTAATATTATTTATTACTACGTTTATTATTTATTTATTAATTCCATTACATGGGTGATATATTGTGCCTGTCTCACTACGAACTCCTGAGTTGAGATAAGGCTCAGTTTATAACAGTTTACAGCAGTTAAAAGCATAAATACAAATAAAAATACAACTTTTTTTTAAACATCAGTATTACTATAATTAGTTTTAATAAAAACTTAGATTTTAGATTGTCTAGGTTGATTTATATTTAAAGTAAGTTGAATTATGTCTACTGGTCAGTGGAAGAGCATTGTATAGCTTTGTTCCAAAGTATTTAAAATTTCTTTGGCCAAAAGTTGATTTAGCGAAAGGTATATTAGTAAGAGTTACGATCTTTAGTTCTAGTATCGCGAGCAGTTTAGACTGAGTAATAAAATCATAATTTTGAAAGGCCCTATGATTGGGTCCCGCTTCCAAAACGCTTTGGTGCGATCATAACAACCCAGTGGCCACAAAGTTTATAGTTGTTCAAATTAGGCAACCAAAATATTTTATTTTTTTTCTCTTCATTAGATGAAGTAAATGCTCAGTTTTAAAATTCTATGACTTATCCGTTTATTATATGAATAAACGGTGGTTTCTAGAAATCAATTACTTTATTCTATGTACCAAGTCAAAGGAGCTGTACGTGTAAAGTTAGGAAGTCCAATCATCGCAACCTTCGCTACCAACTCAAACTCATCCATTTGCTCCAAGGACTAACTGATGACCACCATATTACACACTATTTTTGTATCTGTAGTCTCTTCAAAATACCGTGACTTTGGAATTACTTATATTCACCATTTAATCATTTCGCATGTTGGTACATGCATGTACGAGGTGTTGGTACACCTCGTTTGTCTTAGACACGATAGACTGTAAATCTTCCAAAATGCGAGAAATGATAACTGCGTCGTTAGCACACAATGGTATAAAATGCCTTTTGAAAATCAACAATTAAAATTTAAGATATACAATAGAAAATATGGATGCACCCCTATAATTCATGTACATTTGATCATAGATTGTCCATTTTATGAATACAGAAAAAATGTTCACTAACTAATTTAATGACGTACCTACTACTAACGTTCCGCACCCCTTGTAATTTATTTTTAAAAGCTTCAAGTTGTTAATTCGTTAACTCAAAGAAAAACACAGTTATGCTTTTATTTGATGTGTTTTATTTTTTGAATTTCCATTGTACCCGTAATCGCGAGTTTTATAAACGTATTAAGAAGTTAATTTTTTTCCGAGAAGTATTAGAGGAGTTAACATTTTTTAAATTATAATCCTGATGCTGTAGTAAATATAAATGAATTACGTAATATTTGCAAAAAAGTTCACTAAAGATTGGCAACAATTTCAGCTGTAAATCGTAAAAATACGTTAAAAAGGTATTATAATACCCACGCACAGGCCTTGCTTTCGTGGGTTTTATTTTTTTTTATATTTCCTTGTATTTTGGTATTTTCATTTGTATTTACCGTATATTTTATAACTTTTCTAATTTAACTAATACTTTCCATAAAAAAAATTTGATAAAAGAGGCTTCGTTTTCACACGGAATAAAAAAGTTGCCTTTTGTAACAGAATCATGATTCAAAAGTAAAGAACGGTTGAATTTGAAATGCAATATTCGTTCTGATAAAATGAAACGGACTAATCAAATCCTTCAATGTTTTCTTAATTGGTCATTTACCACTGCCTGTCAGAAGGTCCCGCTGCTGTAAAACTGCTTAGTAACTTGGCAAGCATTTTCCTTTCTAACCTTCTACTAAAAAAATAATAATTTTTCAAGAGATTGACTTTCAGTAAAATATTTTCTTGCAGCAAAAGTAAAAATGAAGCAACAGTAAACCATAAGCAACGATTTATCGAAATTAATTACTAACTGTTTTTATGTTGAAACTTTTGAAATCTCAAATAATATAAATATAAAATGGTTGACATAGAAAAATTGATTGGTTTCAAAGGAGCGCTACTAAATATCAACAACAGGTATATTTAACGAAGATGTAGTTTTGTACCAAAGTTAAGTCGTAGATTGGCTGTCCCATTTTTTTATGGCAAATGAGCTATACAAGAGCCCTGTTTGAGAAGTATTAATATTTAGGTACTCACAACTACAACTTGTCTACGATAATGTTTAGCGAAATTAGGTCATCAAAAGTCGCATGTCAACACGGTGTTCAGGATTGTTCTGTTGTGAGTGGTACGACCTTTAGCATTATAATATTGGAAGGGTGTTGTTTTTTGTGTTGATACCATAAAATGAATAAGATAAATTTGATCATTAAGTTAATTATACCTTGATTTGTTAAAAAAAGTTCAATTAAAAATCAGTTTTAAAACAACGAAAGATTTTTTTTGGTAAGAAAGTTTACAACAATATGATAATGATAATATTATATTACATTATATTTCCACACTAAAGTACTTATATATATTTTTTAAATAGTATACAAATTCAACTTAGATTCATAATTAATATTTCTTCAAATCTACATCTAAATGCAATGTCGGTCTGTAATTTTGCTAAATAGATTCATAGAAAATTAACGCGGCTAATAAAATCTCCACGATTTTAGATAACACGATTTCAAGTCATCAGTAATTTTCCTTGTTTTGAAATTTGTTTGATAAATCAGATCTAATAATTTATTAAACTTTTTATAATCAAATAGAATAACGCCACATAAATATGGTTCATTTTTCATTATAACGTAACCCTGAAACTGAAAGGGTGAGGAATGCTTAAACCTTCAGGATTAATATATTAAGGGTTCTTTTTGAATTCTAGGAAATGAGATGAAAATGGACTTAAAAAAACGACCATTTTCACGCTTTTTTTTAACTTTTTGGATATGCACAGACATATTTGTTGTTTTCGAAGTATAATGGTGTTCTAAAACTTGACTTACAAGATTTTGCGCGTACAAGAATAGAGACAGTATCACATTCATCACAGAACATTTGACAAATATTATAATTATACATTCGAAAATTGAGAATAAGCATTTGGGGGACTAACTCTCATTTATCGGAAAATTTCTTTTCCATTTCCGGAGAAGAAATAACGTTCATATTATTGGCAGATTACATTATCAAGAACGATTAATTCGGTGTAACTCTTTACAGAACATCTGGAAATTAACAAAAAGAAAAACTTCACTTAAAGCTTAAAATTCTTGCGGTTTAAAATCATTTAATTTCAAGCATTGTTTCCTCAAATTAAATTATGGCTTCGTTTATTGTAAATTTAAGTATAAACCTACTTTATAACCAATTTATTAACGGATGGAATTTGATCTCAGCATGGAAGACACTAACAGATATTGAGAATTGAAGTGTTTCTTGAAATCACTTTAGTCGTATTTGGTGACCATATTTGAATAGCCCGGTATTTCTCAAACTTTATTTTTTCTCTCTTTCTTATATTCCACCGTCCCTGTTACCCTATCCTCACAACATATTCGAATAGGAGATACCGTAGTCTTACTGGTTCCAGACAAAGGGGAGTTGTTGGGACTCTGGTGCAGTTTCACACAAAGAGGGAAAATTAGAATTTTTCTTATGAATTTGACATTTATTTCGATATTTTCATTGACTGTCCATTTGGCATTTCATCTGTCTGTAATTTTGTTTGTTACGTTCCGGTTAAAGGTGGTGGGCCTTATTGTGTACTTTCTGCTTTTTGTGGATTCTACTACAAACTGTCAAATCAGAACAATCAACACAATGGTACCTGTCGGGATAAAGAAATTTTGAAAAAATAATTAGCACGGTTTGTTTCACAGAATTTGAAAAATTCATCTAATTTCACAGTTGATTTTAAAGTTCTGTGAAGGTTCTATTCTAGATTTGTTACTATATCAGTTTTTTATAAGCAACTGGCCAGTACAGATATAAAAACAGAACTTGAACAGAACCTTCACAGAACTTGAAAATAAATGAAATTTGATTAAGTGTTCAAATTCTGTGAAACAACCTGTGCTTACTAACATTGAGATAGTGAAAGTTTGAACAAATTGTATAATTCCTCATTTGAAATAATTCAGAGGAAATTTTGGAATGGAATTATTAAATAAGAGAAAATTAAAAATATTTTTTGGACGCGAGGTCTACTGTTCCCGGAACTAATAGTAATTGAACACAAAAAATAGTTTTAAAAAGTAATTTTCAGAAACGAAGCGTGACAATAACGTTGCTTTTTAATCAACGGTTTAACATCGGTGAAGCAAGATAGATGACGAGTATTATTAAGGACATTAGGGTTATTTCAATATATTCGGTTTAATATCAGGAACATTATGGTAGAAGATTAATGGGTGTTTACCACACAATAGAGCGTTATAAATAAAATTAAAGGAAATAGCGGTAGGTGCGTAATATTTATTCCAAACATTTACTAAACAGCTTTAATCAAATTTTAAGAGATTTATTTTATGGAGGAATTTGTGGTAATTTGAGCAAAATTGCCGCGGATGAGGTAAATGGGTACCTACTCACCAGTTAAATTGAAACAAGTTTTAATTTAATATGGTACTACTAATATACAATATAGGATTTAATTACCGATACAATATTGTATATGTATACCTTTCTTGAAAGAATTAAGTTTTTATGTGGACGCCAACAAATAATTCGTCTCAATATTTTTAAACATAACTTGCCAAAAATTTATTTAATTAAAATAATTAAATGTTTCTTGAAATCACTTTAGTCGTATTTGGCGACCATATCTTAATAGCCCAGTATTCCTCATACTTCCTTTTTTCTCTATTTCTCTTATCTCCCATTCTTAAAATAATTACATTTACGACATCTATTGCGTAGATTATAACATACGTTACGTTTCCCCTTAAATTAAATATTGAAAACATGCCATGAAAACATGTTGGGGAATGAGTTTCTTTTGCATAAATCCCACACGGGAGGTCCTGAGGAAATTAATTTCCTCCGGGGGTCTATGTCATCTTTGGAGATTTTGTTTGGTGTCTTTTTAATGTAAAAAAGGAGACGAAGTTCTGGGAAGGAAAAGGTGGGTAGTAATCAAGGGATACGTGTGTGGCTATGAGTAACTTCCGCTGCGGCATAAGACGGGTCGAGAGACACCAGTAGGAGAGGTCAAAGTATTGCATTTATATTTTAATCCATTTAAATATAGAAATTTGGTTGGCGACCAAGTATATCGAATATGTACATATAACTTGAATGAGCGAAAAAAATACGGACAGCAAATTAATCACTTGACAATTTAAATATAATTATAAATGTAGCAATAATCCAATTATTACTAAACTTAAGCTAATTACGCGCTGAAAGTAAAATATATATAACTTACTATATCTGATGGAATCGACGGTTAGAAAGTGTATCAGTAATTAAAATTGAACTATTTAGACGGCCTTACAATGAAAAAAATAGAGTATGAAATTAAACCTGGCTTCTGATACGAGCACATAGAGTATCCAATTACAATTTTGAAATAAAACTAAAATTTGAAAATAAATGTAACGAAAATAATATTTTTGTAGTTATACATATACGCCCATAAGTGCTGCTACATTTTTTATAGTATAATATTATAGTGATACAAGAGTAAATATGGAGCAAATAATTATCTCTCAAAATAGAATCAACCAGTAAAATAGTATAATAATTTATCACACTAGAATATATGGAAAAGGTGTGCTACCACAACCTTCTTAAAACTACATCCTGTGAGGTTGAAAACATCTACTAAACGTGTTCGAGAGTAAACACAAGCGGAATAAGCACAAAGTAAGAATGAGTGGTAAAGGAGAGCATGGAAAGGCCTTACATCTTGAAAAATAAATGGACTGCCATGTTCGGTAACTGCGAATTGTAGATATACAGGTGTAAATTACGTATTCAATGACTTCTACACCTTTCAAAAACACACAGAGTCTACGAATGAAAATTAGCTTAATGATAATATTTGTAAGATTTTCATAGCGCCATTTTTGTGCAAAATCACCTCAAGGGCGCTGTACAAATATATAATACATTTCTACAGTAATCCATGTTATTACTAACCATACATGGATATCATATAAAGTTTAGCACTGTTTATTGTTTATTAGCGAAATTTAGATACGGTTCGCACACGCGGGATATAATTGGAAAATTGGACATAATTGGACTTTCCTGTATGTATTTTAATAATATATTTTTATGTTCTTTAATGAGCGTGTTTAGGAAAGGAAAGGTAAATTTTATGCTGGGCGGTGCTACAGTACAAGGTTTTGATCAGAATTCACTTTCCTAAATGTGATTCGTCCCTCGGTATAAGACAGATTTCGAATGATGTAAATCCAATAAGAAAAGTGTGATTAGGATGTATTATAGGCAATACAAGAATGCTACTCTTAGGAATGGTATTTTTAATTTAAGGGTATGACAACTTAAAAAGGTAACTTTTAGTTTAGATCTGAATTCTGTTGGACTTGTAATGGATTAACAAACTACAAATATCCTTCGTGTATTTAGTGACAGATTTTTATTCAAAACATTCGTCAACGAAATATGGTAAACTAGTACTTAAAATATTCCACAGCAGAGTCGCGCGTCGCTTGGTACCGCAATATGTATTTTGACTGGTGTCATTCCCAGTAATCCCAGCCTGTGAAGTGTGTAGACGCTTTCGGCCCGTTTTACCGCAATTTCGCATTTCGGTCGAGCTTCTAGATGTCTACTAAGTTTTGGCAGGTCTACCCCGCTAGCCTAAATGCTATTTGCACAATATTTAAAAAGTTTTTTAACTTAACTTACCGGGTTTCTTTCTTGTAGTGGGATATGGCTATTGATCTCAGGAACTCATACGTTATACACGGGTTATATTCGTAAAAAATCAGAGGTCTGTTAAAAAAAGTGCCTAAAATTATTTTCAAGGAATAACATTAAGTACGGGAGGTGATCTCCGGAGAGGAAGTGAATATGACCTTAATGCGCATGCGTGAACTTTTCCCGGCCACAAAACTTTATTTAGGGAACATTTACCTTTCAATGTTTAAAATATTTCCAGGAAGATATGAAATGATTATATAATAGATAATTATTTTTTCAGGTTTTTTGATATTAAGACTCAAATTTTGAAGATTGTCTCTAATTTGGGAATGTAAACATTAATTATGTTTTGATGAGACGAATTCTTATTTGAATACCGCAATTTTGTAAGCGCTAAGAGATAAAAATATTTTATGTTTGTTTTTTTTTTTTAATATTTAAAACCCTAATTTCTAACACACAGTGGAAAGTTGTAGAAATGGTATCCACGATGACCTCGGTAATAGAATTTATAAGGTACATACAACGGGAGTATTCATTATCACGTAGGACAAATAAAGAAAACAAAAAAAGTCACAAAATTATAAATAACGAACAAAGTACTGTTGGTAAAAGATGACCAACCAAAAGCGAGTAACTATAAAATCAAATAACTTTCTTTCTTAAAGATTAATCATCGATTAAATGGGCCCTTGGAAAAAATGTATTTACGTTCAGCAAATACCTCCCGAAGTTCGATCGAGCTGAAACTAGTCAGATAGACTCGTTGTCGATGACAATGCATTCTATCAAATTTTGGTGGAAATCACGCATACACGTGCGGACATATGCGCATTTTTTGAAATTGGCAGACATTACTATAAAGGTAAATTAAATAACGTACTTTCTTGAAGATTTATCATCGGTGAAAGGGGCCCTTAAAAACACAAATAAAAAGTATTTACGTTCAGCAAATACACCAAAATTATTGCCAAGAAATATTTTTTTAATATAAATTTACGGGACAAAAAATAAAGTGTTTCGACATACCTCGCAGCAGGCGTAACTATGATTAGCTTTTAAGAACGATTTGTACCTTTTTTATGAAATATTTAACGACTTTATATTTGCGATATGCAGCTTTAAAGCTTCCCTTTTTAGCACTGTAACGGTTTTAGGATTTAGTTCAGAGAACCTCAAAATATTTCCGATAAATTAAATCCGTGACAAGGGTTTCGCGTCCAATAGAAGATTTATCCATTACAGGGTTTTAATCCACGCCTGAGCTATGATTGTATTTTAGTCTATTTATAAATGGTACCGCGCTATTTTGGCAATAATGTTCAAATGAGTGTTAGATTCTAATATATTGGCTGAATATAACGGATGGTTTATAATGGGTAGGTACAGAACTAAAACCACATATTTCACAGTTAATATCCAAACCATTTACCATATTTAACTAACAAAGGGTGATTTCGTCCCATGCCACATCATAGCCACGTAGCAGAGAATTCACACTAGTCATTAAAGTTAGCCCACGTTCATGACTCTTGTTCCATCACGTACGGTACCCTAGCATGTTTCATCTTTGTACAGTTCAAAGTTTTAGCGACAATCTTCATAGACTCAAAGACAAACGACCACTCTTGCAGTGACGGCCTCCGTTCAAGCTGTTCGGTAAGCTGGAGGTCGCAGGTTCAAATCCTGACGTGCGCATGTTAATTTTAATTGAATAATTTGCGTTATTTCATAAATCACTCATTTAAAATAATATATAGTATATTTGCGGTACGCTTCAGAGTGTAATATACTCTCAGTATCGCCTTCGTGTAAGACCACCATCCAGAATTGAAAATTTGCTTGAAATGGCTTTGGCCGTGTTTGGTGACCAGTTCTGAATTGCCAGGTAACTCCCCATCTTCTTTCCCTCCCCACAACCTTCAGCCCTACAACATACCCCAGCAGGGGATGCATAGTCTCACTGGCTCGAGACGGTTGGGAACAATTATGACTCTTGTTTCAAATATATATTTTTTATGAGTGCGGTCCTGCTGTAATAGAAGAAATGTAATAAAAGATCGGAAATAATAAATATATTTACATATATTTTTTTAATTAAAATAATTACCTTAGACGTCTAATCGGAGTGCAAGAATTATTAAGATGGTTAAATGATATGTTTTAGAGTCATAATGTACACACGTATGCTCGACGGTTTGGCTCGATCTATCATGTTGCCTTGTACGCATTCTCGTTGTTGTGTCCACACGCTTGAGCAGCTCGTCACAAGACGCTCAGTCAAATCGTAAATTTCTATCGAACATCGAAGCCATTGAATCTTTTGCGCATTGAGCCGTTTGATTGATATCGAACAAAAAAGCATCGATCGAGATGTACTCAGATATAGCTTGAGGTACACGTGCATTCTTGCTCGACGGTTTGGCTAGATAGAACCTGTTGACTTGGAACATAGAATAAAGAATAACACAAGAAGTGCCTTGTGGGCGTCTTACGAGATCCAAATATAAACCCAATTTGGGCCGACACGGAGCAAACTTATTGATAAAAAATATTACTAATTTATTAAGAATCTCTACAAATTATTCGTAAACCGGTTAAAAAGAGATTGCAAGCCCTAAACGAATGAATTGATAGGTTTCCTGATAAACTAATAGAAAAATACCAACTGAACGATGACGCTAAACGTCGCGTCACCGTAAAGGGGAAGAGAAAGGAGTTTCGATACTCTCTGTTCTAGGGAGACCAATACACAGAGTAATAACGCACGATTTCTGAACTTAACAGGTTTCATGATTATTTCGTATGTTTATGTCCAGTGGGGCCTGTACTATACAATGTTCAATAATGAATAATCACAAGTCACTTTAAAAACATGAATCAATGCACACACTCGGCGTTCCCTTGTTGCAAAATAATCGTTTTAACGGGGGTAGATATGTTGATCGTTGTTTGTCGAACTTAACTGCGTTCTGTTTCACTAAAATCAAGCGTAGATTCAACAGTACTATTGAAATCCTGCACTATGATTGGTGAAAGTATAACGAAGCCGTTAATGTGACTTAACTACAAAAATGATAAACATCGTGATAGAAAACCAATGAATTGTCGCGATGTCGGAACACGTGTTCATAAAAATCCGAATATTTTCGCATTTCGTCAGTATATATTATTCAGACAAACGCAGGTGCGTGAACACGTGTTCCGATATTATAAAGAATTTATTCAAAGTTTACCAGAATTACCAATAATTTGAAGAGATTTTTAATAAATCAGTAATACTAATTTTTTCCATGCATGTTTAAGAAATTCAAATGGGATGGCGATACAATTTCAGGCAAGTGTAAGAGAGACAGACCGCGTGCTAATTAGTCTAGAACATTGAGACATATTCGAATGAGCGTAAAATCATCGAGCATCAAGTATGGGTAGGTACTTAGCTTTAGGGTAATAAGTTTTAAAGTAAAGTAAACAATTTATATGTATGTAGCTATGTAATTTTGGTGACAGGATAAATCATCACAATGATATTTCATCACATCTTTAAAAAGTTATATAAAGTCATGGAAAGTCAGGTTAAGTAGATTAGGTTAGGTTAGGTTTAATTTTTCTTTTCATCGTTTCTAATGACTTTTTATCACTTTTTTAAAGGTGTGTTGAACTGTCACTGTGTTGAGTTATCATGGAACCGTAATTTTATAGTCAAAATACAAAATTACATATTTATAATACCATAATTTTATTTTTATAGCCAAAAAAAAATCTGATTAGAGCAGGACAACCAAAAAGCAGGTAATTCAAAGTTCCTCCTAAACAGATGGTTAAATCCGGGGAGTTATGCAGATGTATTTTGAAAGTGTGAAAAAGGATGGAGGATTACTCAATTTTCATGCTAATCAGAGTGGCAAACCTTTTTTTGTTTCAAGAGTTCATCAACAAAAGACCTACCGATTGAACGTCCTCCGGGTTTTTTTAATAGCCTCGTTTTTTCACAACCCCCTACCCTAAAAACGTATTTATTTTTTTGTTTCAATTCTAATCTAGACTTTCTTGTGAGTCTTTCTCTACGTTGAAAATAATATCTATGGGAATAATAATATATTTAGGAATAAAACAGTTGTTTATAAGATAATTAATTAATTACTTGTAAAATCAATATATAATAAAATTTTTTAAATAATTTTGGCTCGACGAACTACATTTTCCATTTTCTAACGGCTGGCCCACTTTCTTTTAAATTCATGTATTTGAATAATGATTATGTTTTTGTTAGTGAATTAATGCAAATCTTGATGGTGGAAATTAACCCACTATCCGAAACCTGATAGAGCTGAATCTCGCTAAATAGACTCGTTGGCGATGACAACACTTCGCGTGTGTGTGGCAATCACGCACACACGTGAACATTTCTCTAAAATTTGATCACATTAGAGACTCGCAATTGACTCCAGGCCCTGGGGAGAAAGGTTCAATCCTCTGTCAAACCAAATAAAAAATAAGTTTTTATTAAAATAAGAGGCAGTCGCTGGGAGGGAGTATCAATCCTATTTTTTTTTTAACTGGAGTCAACCACGTTAACAACTGAGCCAAATCCCGATTGGGTAGGACCGACATTTATCTGTTATGTTAACTGTGTTCAGAGATATGCGTTTATGTCCGCGTGTGTATAGGTACCAAAACTTGATAGAGTGCACTATCATCGACAACGAGTCATCTTTTAATAAAAATAGATGTATTATAGTTAAAAAAATATTTTCTTTATTTCAAGTCACATATATGATCAATCTTGTTAAAATGGCCACACGAGATAACTTTATTTTATTCTAAAACCTAGCTACATATTGAGAATCGGTGGCGCGTGTTCTTTGATACACTGCAAGTAAGTGGATTCGAAAAACCACCAACTCGGGTTTACTGTTGAAAACTTCGTCTCTCAAAAGAGACGAGTGAGACGGTAAGTATTCTGGGAAACTTCCAGATAATTGTCGTGGATCGTAAAACCCGGATAAATTCTGGCATTTTCCACAACCACACTCCCAGACACATGGTCTTGTATCTAGTACGAACCCGGGAATTTGCGATTAACATTGTGACATCACGTTTATTAACACCATCGAACCGAAACGACTGCAACTTCTCCATTATTACTAACAATTGCAATAATCGGCATAAATCACTTAATAATAATTATAACGAGTTTATTCAGGAATGTAGGGAGATTTGTGCAATCCCAGACATCCCATAAAAGATATACAATAATATTACAATAATATACAATAAAAATAACAACATCAAGAGAAGACGTTAACCATTAGAATGACGGGGCCAACAACATTCTTCAGTGCGCTGCGATGCTTGAGTCTGGACTCAGTCGGGATTCCATGATAAGGACATTTTCAGGGTCGTTTGTCCTCTGCCTTAAACCTTGGTTTTTATTAGAGCGGTTCGAGGGGGTTTCAATTATAAGGGCCAGCTCGACTTAAGAGTGGGTTATAGGGCATAATGGTGATTTGCTGGAAAACGGCTCCCTAAAACGGCTTAATACTACCTTTCGTATGTCATTCTCAGACTTCATATTTTTTAATACCAATTAATGGACTATTATTTTTCAGTCTGCCTATTTTTTTTTGTAGTTGTTGTAGGCATTCGACTATAAAAAATAAAAACATTGATACACCATACAACCCACTTTTAAAACTTGGATGTATGATTATCGCGTTAATAACGGCTTTACACTATATTTTTAATTTAAAATATGTATATAATACACACATCTGTAGAAGTACGGCCTCTTATTATCGTTATGATATCTGTGGATATTAACAATTAAATAAATACTTCATCTTGCACCAAATTTTCAACACATTTACACTGTTTTACTTATTACGGGTGAGAAGTCCCCGAGAGCGGTAGTGGGACTATACGCTCCTTGTTTTACGGCGTATATATTTCTAAAATGCCATCAAAATGTTTCATTTCTGGGTCTAAAAGTAGAATACCGACTCACTTGAAGCATTGCAATAATTTTAGGAAGCTACAAAAACGCTAAGTACTCACAAATACTCTTTTTTCACGTAAATTTGTCGCATTGTATTTTTTGAACTGTCATATTCTTTGAAACGAATAAAATGCAATATTCAATGTGCGTTGTGCGTACCTTTTCCTAACGGTTAGCACGAACGTCACGATGTTGATTTGCGTGCCCTTTATGCAAGTGTGTGTGAGAATTTTTTGTCGCTCTGACTCAGTTGTGAGCGCGTTTGGTAATCAAACCAAAAATTACCATCTCACGCCAAATCATTTTTAGTTTGGTAAAATCGGCAATTTTAAGTGATAACATGTCAAGTTTTTCACTATTCCGACCTTACATGGTAAGGCGTATTCACATAAGGAGAAAACAAGTTTATTACCGTTTTTTTATCTTTAGATTAAACAGACAAAAAAAACTTTATAAGTAAATTTACGATTATATCACCTTTCTGCGTATACACACGTAACCATTCACAATTTGTCAAATCAAAGATATTCTATCTACGTATTGTGTTGTAAAGTTCCAAATAATAAGGGTTTTTTAGGAAACAATTTTTTCCCTACCGAGAAAACACAAGGCCTCTAAGTCTATAATAGCCAGGTAACATTTTAAACACCCAAATGCGGCAAAAATTGTGAGGCGCATATGTCGCCGTTCTATTTGTATAAAGAACAGTAACTTTAAATTCAGTAAATTTAAATGATTCACCATTTCATATATTTATTACGCGTCAATACATCTTAAACAATAGGTCGAATCGTGGATTCGTTGAATAATATTTGTATTTAGGTATTATATTTCAACCCATTGACGTAATTTTATTCAATAGCGTTGGTCGTTAAATGAATATAACTATTATTTCCAACGGCTAGTTATATTTTGATACAGTACTAGTATGCCTTGCACGATACTGCCATGGTTAAAACAGATTATTGTTTAGTTAACACTGAATAATTTAACAAATATATAAATTTTAAAAAAACTTTCTTTTATTTTTCGAGGTCAATATTATTAATATGTATAGATATTCTATCAAATATAAAATTTATAAATCTACCAAATAAATCCGCCTTCAATTTTCTCGAAAACGAAAGCTCAAATAAAAAATATCATAACCCAAAATTGACTTTAAATGAAAGGTAGATTCATTCACAAGTTATACCGTTTATACCACGAGTTTCCGAATACCGTGCAAAACAACCTTTCTTTGTATAGGAAATGTTTCTGAAATGCGATTCGTAAAGCCAAAAGCCGTTCAAATCTAATTAGATTTAACAACAGCAAGTGAATGATAAACATTTATAAAAAATGTCAAAGTAAATGCTTTACCAAAATAGTAGGTTCTGCAAATAAGTCATACCTTTTTACTAAGCTGTTTGTTTTACTTAATATTTCCGATTTCCAATTGCGTACGTGATGATGCGGGACATGATCATGACGCACATTTGACGTTGTATTTTGACAAGTTCATTAATGTACAACTACCGCCCTCTAGCGACAAAAAAATGAAGAGATTTTGACAGTTTGAGAAAATCCGCTGGCATATAACAAGCGCTTAAGCTATTGCGTGCAATCATATGTGGCCAGGTAAAAGAAAAAAGAAAATCTACTATGGCCAAATATACTTTCGTTACTGAATTTATTCGCGGTAGGCGCAAATATGACATATCACTTGCGAAAAGCATGAAAAAGGTACATTTCGTTTCCATCACGAACAGATCTGCTATCGACTCGCTTTAGGTTTCACAAATATTGTAGGTACATGAATTATGTCAGCTATGTATACGCAAATATAAAAGCACGGTAACTGACGCCTTTTCAATTTTTAAAAACCATTTGATATGGAAACACAAAAGCGACATGTATCCGAAATTGATAGTTGGCAGTTGCCCCTCTCATTTACCATATTAAATTAACCCTTTTTGCTAGCTTTTCTGTATTTTCACTATTTTGGCGAACTAATAATTTTTTTTTATGTTACATGAGAAGTTTTTATGCTCGGTTCAACGGCGGCAAATAACTTCCATCTGGGCATTTTTATTTAAAGTAGGTAGATTGCGTTTTTGTCATATCAAACGATTTTAATTGGTTTTCCAAAGGACATTAGAAAGTTAGTTTGACCGGTCAGTGGTTGAGTGGGCATAGCGCTTGGGTCTCACCCGAGCGTCGCGTGTTCGATTCCTCGGCTGGCTAAGTCCTCCATCACAACACAAGCAACATTTTCGGCTTTCTGTGGTGGTAGTAGGAGATTTTCAAACATTGTTGGGTTATTCGTAACCTGGGAATGTTTGTCTTTCTTTTAAAAATTAAAAAAAAAAAAATATATATATATTTATTTTTAATAAGCAAATTTTTCAATTTCTTTTATTTAGTCAATTAAGTCAACGTTAGACTTTAATATATTTTTAATCAATTATTTGGGTGGAGGGTTTAGGTACAACCGCCCCGGTAACCATTTATTGGATATCATCGCCTTGCGCCGCATTGGGAGGGATATATTATCATTAGTCCGTGACTCCTGGACATACTAACCCCTAGATTCCTACCCAACCCTCATACCATTTACCTTTCCCGAACCTCCTCTCCTTCCTTTCCTTAAAAAAGATCTTCCACACAGCACCCCTAAAGATTACATAGGTTCTGAGGGAAATCATTTTCGTCAGGGCCTCCTGCCTGTTAATGTTAAAAAATATTAAATGTGTTTTTATCAATATATAATATCTTTGGTTTTGACCATATCCCATCTCTAAACTTAATATTAAAAATTCTGACTACGTAATTAATTTTAAGTGCGTAAGAATTATTTTGTGGTGTCGTACATAATATATATTTGGGAAATATACAGTTTTATATAAATTTGTAGCAATATTGAAAAAGAATCAAGTTTAACAATTCTGAAACAAAATGGGTTATATATTACTTACTAAAGTATTAACGCCATTTAAGGGACTTAAAATAGTTAAAAGTTAGTTAGATAGTTAAACAAAAAAAACAAATTACGTATAACTGAACTGCCGCAATAACAATATGTTTCAATTTCTTAAGAGATAGATTGAAAATGTCCACTGACTGGGCATAATTATTACCCTCCGTTAGTATTTTGGGCATTGATGAGTACATAATATATGATTGTAGTTAAGTTGTATTGAAAAAAAAATCCAGAGCAATAAATATTTTCACTCCATCAGAGACCAGGTTCAATGGAAAACTCCATATTTAAAGAAAAGGTCCCAAGAGGGACTGTGTGGTCTGCTCGAAAAGGACAGTAAAAGGTGGCAGATGGGAAACCAGTGAGTGTCCTAACAAGCCACGTATACATTTGGGCGACTGCTTTCTAAAATACCACACGTTAAAAAATTATAAAGATTAGGTTATGCAAATTTATCTTGTATTTATTATCTTATATTATAATAAATATTTATATCTTAACATAACTTTATCATTTTATTTACTGACTTCTTGCTAATTTTCTAAAAATATCGTAATTTTTCCTCATATTTTTAACAAATTATTATTAAGTTATAATTAGTCGCCTGAAATATCAATACAAATTGAAAATAACTCCCGAGTAAAAATAAATGGCGCCGACGGGAATTTTTTTTATTTTATTTTTACTCGGGAGATATTTTCAATTTGTATTGATATTTCAGGCTACTAACTATTGCTTATAATTATTTGTTATCCTTTGTGCTATGCATAAAACCTTGTTTTACAAACATTAATTTGTCATATAAAAATACTCATATTTATTTATTAAACTCTATGGAGTAGCTGGTTTACTGCATAAAAAATAATAATTTGGAGTACAAAGGGTTAAATACAAACGCCAATATACGTCCGACATATTTTTCAGCCAGATAAATGTGTCGGTCTAGCAAATTTGTGAATCTGATATTTTATTTTTCTCTTACATCAATAAATCAGTTAAACAACCCTCAGCTGTAAATTCAAACAACTCCAATACAAGTGCTATCCATCTCAATATAATAAAACTAACTAGCTAACTAAACTAACTAACAATCGCGCCGTTGCAGAGATGACGGACCGCCAAACAAGTCGGTCTTGTGCACACACTCCCTGCCTCATTCACATTCATAAATCGTCTCAAATATACTCTTCTATTATTCTGACTCTTGACATGGCCCGACTCAAGTATCTGATTCATTTGATTATGCTATTGTATAATAATTTGTACCCACCAATCATAAATTTTCAGGTTGTTTTAGAAAAAGTAAGGTAAGTAATAATTTCCTTCGCAATAATGTGTGTACTCTTAGTTCAAATAAAGGTAGGCCAAAAGCATTTATTTGTTAACTAACGAGCATTCATTACATTTTTAGTTCGTTAACATCTATTCTTCGTTTCAATACATTCAAGACAGATACTATTATTCAAGTACGAAAACTGGAATGAATAAAGGCCCTGACTGATTTGTTTTCTTGGTTCTCTTGCCAAGTTCTCGCCGATTTTCGGTCGAGATTTCGGAAAATGATGCATCAAACGAAGAGAAATGGTAAAGTAAATAGATAGCCAAGTGGAAAAATTCGATCTCTTATGCAACAGGTACTCCAATAATTAAAAATATTGTATGAACTTATAAAGCACATAGCAATGTGTTCGAAATCAAGTACAATAAATAAATAATACAAATTGCATTGTCTTTGTAACGGACGTACTGCTCCGGGCTCGGCCGCAGTCACCCACGTTAAAATTATAAAATAAAATTCTAAATGGAAATATGAAAATGTATGTAAAATTAAACTGTAAACCCTCTATGTATGTAAAATGTAAAAACAATAAATGAAACGTCGGAGCTTGGCTAGGGGACACGGGCAGAGAAGTATACTGAGAGAGCTGGTGGATATCATAATAGCATTTAATTCGGGCACGGTTATGAGAATCGTGCCTATACGAGAGGGAACGTTCGGCCACGGCCCGAAGCGAAGGGCCGTGCGCCGTCATGGCGTGCGAGGTGATTTGCCGTCAGAATGTTCCACAGGCGCGATTCTGAGGATCGTGCCCGAACAAAGAAAGGCCGTGGTCGCGTTTGACCACGGGCCCGAAACTACCGGCCGAGAGGCGGTAAATGAACCGGCGCACAGTGGACGGAATGAAGAAAAAACACGAATTAATTGTTTGCTGGCTAAATATTAGTGCAATATTTTTTTTTAATCTTATTAATGAATTATAACTATTTTTAAGTAAAAATATTAAAATACTATATGTAGAAATTTCTTCATTAATTGTAGTGAAAAATTCTTAATGTTTTTGTAAAATGTAGGGCTCAAAATGTTAGAACCTGCCGCTATGTGGTATTTTTGTGTTACGTAATTAATTAAAAACTCTTTTGATTTCCCAGAAGTGGCATTTAATATACCCCGTTGTTTTAATGCTTCGAATAATTCTCTCCGGGGAATGCATATAGGCCTTCCTGAAAATAACAAAATTGTTCAAGGAAGGACAAAAGATGATCACAATTTATATATGACATTAAAGGTGAGACTTTAGTCTACAATACTTATATATTCATAAATGGGAACAAACGATGTTTTGTTTCTAAATGCTAATTGAAATATGCATTTTAACAGCAAAAAAATTCAAAAATAGTGTAAAATTAGATGTTAGTTCAAATCTCACACACATGATATATTGATATATAGTTTAGTAAATTAAATTAAGAATACCTTGAGGAATGTCAGCCATAACAAACTTTTGTAAATATATCCAAACGTCATTTATTACACAACCGTCTCTGCTCACGCGTAGGAGTGAACTGAAAAACGCGATGCAGAACATCCAACTTACGACACACTTTGCAGCGTTGCCAAACTTCCATCAAGCCGTATTGACATATTTAAATTAACACATAAAATGCAGAAACTATTGTACTACACTAAAAAAAATATAAATATTAAAAAAATTAACATTTGCAAAAACCACTTAATTCGCGTTTTTTTTCCATTCCGTCCAAAGTGCGGCGGCGCGCCGCGATCGCGTCATAACGCGGCCCTAGATTCAAGGAATCAAAGAGAAAGTGGGCCTGTGTGAGCGTCGAGCGCCCGCCGGCGGCCTATAAAACGGGCAACAGGCCCTCAGAAAACTAGATCTCCAGAAACCACCACCAGCTCTACACCTCTCTCTCTGCTCTGCCCTCTACCTCGCTCCGACTTCTGCTTCTACTCGCCTTCTTTCACTCTGACCCCCGCCTCACCCTGGACCACGGACTTGCCTACCCCTTCGGACCAGACTCGAAATCAGCTCAAGAACAAGCGATCGGACCAGCTCTACAGCGGCTACAGAGACGGCCCCGTTCTACCCCTCCACGCCACTGAAGGACGACGCCTTCCGCCTCCACAGATTGGGATCACCAGCCCATTTACAGTCTTATGTGTCACATAATTACGTCTGATACAGTCTTAATCAAATTTAAAAAGAGCACGTTTGTTAAACTTTACCGAATTTAACTTGGTAAATTTGTTATAAAAAAATGTAATTAATTATGTGGACATCACAATTATGACAATTAATGAGTAATGAACAGTTATTAATGAGTCTAAAAAATAAACTGATTTTAAATCTGTGTATTTTTAGTCCGTCCATATCTTCAAAATACACATATAGGGATGTTTTTTTTTAAACTAACTGATAACTTTGAAAAACCCAAAGTTTCAAATACGAATGATGGTTCAAATATCCCGAGAGTGAACAAGTTTGAACAGTTTCTAGAAGTGCCTATATTCTGCAACTTGGGTCTGAAGTTTCTTGAATTATTTGCTATCGACTGTAGTAGGTACCGGGTAGGTAGCAAGTAGTAAGGAACATGCGGGGGCAACGAGTAAGCGAGCGAGAAATGGAGGGAATTGATAAATCAAAAGCACTTTGAACCGCCAAAACAACGCCCTTCGTATTATAAAGTGGATTTCCAATAGCTCTTCGAGTTACCAGAATGTAACTCAATATGTCGAGCAGGGATATAGATATTTCGAAATAAATAAATAAAATACAATATAAAGGTAAAATGCTTTCAGATAAAAAGATAAAAAAATATTCCGGTGTAATATAATAAATTGGTGAAATGAAGAAAAAAATTAGCGATTTATAAACATATATTGACATGGTACAAACTTATATAATAAAGTTGGAGAACTTCTCGAATCGGTTTGTCGAAGGCACTTGTGAGCCGTGGTGACTGGTGATTATTGGTGTTAGAGGGCTTTTATTAATGAAAAGCTTATAAAACTTTTTTCAGTACACAAAAAATTGAATGTGGGTATTTTTTACGACAATGTATGCATAAAAATCTGAATAGTGGGGTTGTTTAAAGTTATCTTAGCTTCTTCAAAGTCATAAAATAAATAGATTCATAAACAAAGTAACCCCATTCCTCTAGAACACAGCTTACCTTGGGTCTGAGATGCCATCATAAAGTATATCTAGTTTATTATCCTTACCTGAAACAAACAGAAAAACACGTTAGTTAAACAATAATTCAACTATTAGCAGGTAAAGTACACAGAATTTTAAGCTCATTAAAATTAATTAAAGGAAAATTAATTAGTTTACATAACGTACAATTTAGGGGTTATTTAAAATATATTTCGTTGTTATGCTCAAACAAATTAAGGGATTACTTTTGCAATATTTGCATTTTCCATTGCAGAAATGAATGAATAAGTTAAGAATAGTGGAAAATTCAAAGATGAATTCGTATGCTGCGAAAATAGAGAATCGGCCATTCATGAATTGGGCATAATAGAGACCAAAAATAAACCGATTATGTAGGCATTCATTTGAGCGAATATCTCGGCCATGAGGAATTCTCTGGAATTGTCGCTTATCATCGCTGCGCAGCTTCCGGTATTCCAATAATCTCCAGGAAACTGAATCAGTGGAATTTAAACCAAAGTGCATTCTCAGTGCGACAGCCAATCAATAATGAATTTTCAGTTACAATATTCAGAATCGCCGAAATTGCAAATACCCACTACTGCAAGCGCTACGCGATATTGTGCATTCAAAATTAATGTCGTTTTAATCAATACATTCCCCAACACGGTTAATAATTAATAGTCAGCAGCATATATTTGAGATAGGATATCAAGTAATTTAATTATCGGTTATGCCTTCTGACATATATTAGTAAAAAAAATAGAATATGTTGCGTACAGCGTATAATATAGACGTATCTTGCATTTTTGCCTCTCGGCCGAATAAAAAAGTTAGCACAGGTGAGGTGTGTGGTGGCGATAAAGAAATAAATAAAAATGGGATAAATCTACATATTTTGTCACAAAAGGAACAAGGTTTTATCTCTTTCGGGGAGAACATCAGTAAAATAGAAATATTCACGTTGGTCTTACACAAAAAAACGAAAAAGTTTGTGGAAACGTTTAATCATCAAAGTATGATTTTTTTATTTATTTTTTATTAGGTACAATATTTTTTACAATTCAAGTTTTCCAGTAATGTAGGCCTCACTGGGTGGCTTGCCCGTGCTGAGGCCTTCATTTTATAATATGAAATATAAACTACATAATGCATTTAATGAGAAAAATTATACATTTAAAATTAAAAATACATAATAATATATTTAAAATTAAAAAAATAGTACATTGAAAATAATCTTGTGTGTTTGTGAGTGATGTGTGTTTATATTGATTTTGTGTGTTACGTGTAGGTTTTATTTTTATTTTATGCTATGAAATTTTGGTAATATTGTCTTTTTTGTTCTTTAATCCATTTTGTAATTTTGTGTTTGAATTTATTTTTATATTCCTCAATTTTAATTTCAAGTTTTAAACTGTTGAAAGCTTTTATTGCATGATATCTGTTATAATATAATTATCAGTACTTATTGTAAACCATTACAGTTTTTCGTCCTTCCCCGCAACTCAACCCGGAGAAACTCAAATAACGAAAAAAAACTAACAAATTCAAGAGTTTGTCAATAACAATTTTATTGGAATAACTTTTTTATTGACATTTTGAAGGTTATACCCATTAATGTAATATATCATAAAAGAAGGAAAAAATACTAATAAATCTAAAAGTAACATTAAACAGAAAAAAAAAATTACGCAATTAAAAAAACGGACAAGTTCATCCGACACACCATTTTCACGGAGAAAATTACTAATATTCAAATATTGTTAATTTATTGAGAATTTCTTCAAATAATTCGAAAAACGGTTAAAAAGCGATTGCAGGCACTTAACTAATGAACTGATGGGTTTCCTAATAAACTTTTAGTAAAATACGAATGCATTATCACAATGTCGGAACACGTGTTCATATTTTTTTTAATATATCCGTATTTCATCATTTTATATTATCAAGGCAGGCGAATGAACTCGTGTTCCGATATATTGGGAATAGTTTTTCAGTAAATTGCCTGAATCCCGTTAACTGGGTTACCAATGATTTGAGGAGCTTTTTAATAAATTAGCAGTACTAATTTTTCTTAGTGTACTTAGATTAACAATAAATTCGTTAGAACTTTGTAATCATTCAAAAAGATAACTGCCAAAATATGGGAAAAATTGGTTGACGATAATATTGTTAATTCTGAATTTGTAATATTAGATCGACAAAATGACGTAAAATAATTAGGTCCCAATAACTGAGTTGGTTTAGGTGTTGTCCCAGTAAGATAATCAGGTTCCAATGACCGAGTTGGATTAATTGTTGTCCCAGTAAGATAATTAAGTCCCAATGACCGAGTTGGTTAAGGTATTGTCCCAGTAAGATAATTAAGTCCCAATGACCGAGTTGGTTAAGGTGTTGTCCCAGTAAGATAATAAGGTCCCAATGACCGAGTTGCTTTAGGTGTTGTCCCAGTAAGATAATTAGGTCCCAATGACCGAGTTGGTTTAGGTGCTGTCCCAGTAAGATAATTAGGTCCCAATGACCGAGTTGCTTTAGGTGTTGTCCCAGTAAGATAATTGAGTCCCAATGACCGAGTTGGTTAAGGTATTGTCCCAGTAAGATAATTAGGTCCCAATGACCGAGTTGCTTTAGGTGTTGTCCCAGTAAGATAATAAGGTCCCAATGCCCGAGTTGCTTTAGGTGTTGTCCCAGTAAGATAATTAGGTCCCAATGATCGAGTTGGTTTAGGTGTTGTCCCAGTAAGATAATTAGGTCCCAATGACCGAGTTGCTTTAGGTGTTGTCCCAGTAAGATAATTAGGTCCCAATGACCAAGTTGCTTTAGGTGTTGTCCCAGTAAGATAATTAGGTCCCAATGACCAAGTTGCTTTAGGTGTTGTCCCAGTAAGATAATTAGGTCCCAATGACCGAGTTGCTTTAGGTGTTGTCCCAGTAAGATAATTAGGTCCCAATGACCGAGTTGCTTTAGGTGTTGTCCCAGTAAGATAATTAGGTCCCAATGACCGAGTTGCTTTAGGTGTTGTCCCAGTAAGATAATTAGGTCCCAATGACCGAGTTGCTTTAGGTGTTGTCCCAGTAAGATAATCAGGTCCCAATGACCGAGTTGCTTTAGGTGTTGTCCCAGTAAGATAATTAGGTCCCAATGACCGAGTTGCTTTAGGTGTTGTCCCAGTAAGATAATCAGGTCCCAATGACCGAGTTGCTTTAGGTGTTGTCTCAGTAAGATAATTAGGTCCCAATGACCGAGTTGCTTTAGGTGTTGTCCCAGTAAGATAATTAGGTCCCAATGACCGAGTTGCTTTAGGTGTTGTCCCAGTAAGATAATTAGGTCCCAATGACCGAGTTGCTTTAGGTGTTGTCCCAGTAAGATAATTAGGTCCCAATGACCGAGTTGCTTTAGGTGTTGTCCCAGTAAGATAATTAGGTCCCAATGACCGAGTTGCTTTAGGTGTTGTCCCAGTAAGATAATTAGGTCCCAATGACCGAGTTGCTTTAGGTGTTGTCCCAGTAAGATAATTAGGTCCCAATGACCGAGTTGCTTTAGGTGTTGTCCCAGTAAGATAATTAGGTCCCAATGACCGAGTTGCTTTAGGTGTTGTCCCAGTAAGATAATTAGGTCCCAATGACTGAGTTGCTTTAGGTGTTGTCCCAGTAAGATAATCAGGTCCCAATGACCAAGTTGGTTTAGGTGTTGTCCCAGTGATACTAAAGCTCGATTCCCAATTGTTTTTTCTATGTCTTGTTTCTGTTTCAATTTTCGTTTGGATTTATTAGCATTATCTCCTTCTTCAATGATAATTTGAAATAACATATTATTCTTCGTCATTTCAGTGTGAGACTTCTAATATCGCCATTGTGAAAGAAAACATACAGAATCGGAACGCTTTAGTTATGTTTAGTGACGAGATTTGAAGAGCCAGTATCTTTATATTACATAAAACACTTATTATTGCTTTCTAATTTCCTTCCTCAATTTCCCCTCCGCATCACTTACCAATTGGAGGTGACATACACCACTGGCTTTAGGCACAAGAACTGTTATGTGGGGTTCCGGTATAAAACTGAATAGTAACAAAAGACGATAAATTAATATATTAGGCAGGATTAGTTTAGGTAAGGTTGGATTAGGTATGTTTATTGGTTTTTTTGTCACTTTTCTTCAATGTTATATTTTGTCATGAAACCGTTTTGTGGTACATATTATTATGATGGACATTTGAACATCTTATTTAAATAATGTGATATTTATATATTGGAATATTTGTTACCTCATCTCGTCGGGAAATATCTGTGACTTGCGATTTTTATAATTTAACATTTCAGGTACAATCTGGCAGAGATTTTTCTAATGTGGAAATGGAGCAGGCTGTAGGGCGGCTAATGAGGGTCGGATGCGGAAGGGGCGGCCTCTGGGGAGCTTCCGGTGGAAGAGGCTTACCTACTTGATTTTTTATCATTAATAATTCATTATAAATTAGCCTTCGGAATTCTCAGTACAGAAATGGAATCAAAATCAACAGATGAACTTCGATACTTAACATAAATACGCAATTATTGTAGAAATATCAGAGAAGACTGTAGAATTGATAAAAGTTATTATATTATTGAAAAGGTTGTTAAAACATGTCGCTTTTAGGGTTTGCACATGAATATCAGATGCACGGAGAAAAGATTGGTAGATACTCTCAGTATTTTCGTGGTGGAAACCACCATCGAAGCGTTGTTTTAAATGGCTCTAACCGTCTTTGGTGACCAGATCTGAATAGCCAGATACTTCCCAACGTTTTTAACAGTTTCAATATTACTCCTTACCCCTGCAAATCAAGGTTGACTCATCCTTGCGGATGAGTATAACCGCCTACCCACCGGTTGTATAGCCGTCTACATTGGTAGGGAAGCTAGCAGCGCCACACGCGGAGAAGGAGAGAACCAGTACTCAACGGGGAGCAAGGAGGAACGGTCCACGGAAAGGTTGTGGGTGAACGCCAGACGAAATTATGGGAGGACATTATGGACCGACATTTTGGAACCTGTTATCTAGCTGATGTTTGCTGGACATCGTGCTTAGTCATTATAAATGTTGTGAATTCAAACCCTTGAATTTACATGGCGCCCTTCATACGTAACAAGGTCAGATCTTATTGTCATATTTAATGTCGCTAGTTTACGAAATAATGCTTTTCAATAAATTCCAACGTGCAAGTGATTCCTCGAACCTTGCACGCGCTTTGAGATATTGTTAAATTATAGTCTCTTGTTCCCATTATGTTCATCGTAATTAATATCTTAATTTCTCGCTAATTTGTACACTTGCTAATAAATATTAGATTATGTCTTTATCCTTATTTTAGTATGCAACCTATCCCACACAGGATAGATGTTATAGATGAATTTGGTACAATATTACATTAAAGAATTACGTAACCTTCGTTTTGTTGTTACACGTTCCTCTACCACTGTACTCCATCTACTTCCCTTCCTCACTCCATTCAACCCTAAATAGGGATGCCATAGCCCTACTGGCTCAGGACGGTTAGGAATTTTGTGGGGGTAGGTGTATGTTAATTGAATGTAAGATATGCAAGTGAGTAAAATAAGATGTCGAGGACGCCTCAGGAAAACATCACACGATCGATACAATCAAATACTTGACTTCACGGTCTTTTCATGAGTCATCATATAATTAAATAATTATATTGAACCGAATAACGAATTAATGAGAGTTGAATTTCACAATTCAATAGCTCTGAAGGGGTAAAATTAGAATTATTAATAGAAAATGGAAACATTATATTTATCTCTTCGACAAAAACGAAGCATTTAAAATCAAGCTTCAGGAATAAAATAGTAATATCCGACACATTAGTAAGTGAAATGAACGTACACAATGAAAAACTGCGAAAATTGGGGTTGATTTATTGTTATTTATCCACTGATGAAGGTATTTTTAAAGGATTATTTTTTCCTTTTTGATAAAGCCGTCAATTAGTGGGTAAAAGCTTCATTTCAATTATTGTATGAGGTGTTTCTTTAGCCTCAGTAAAACATCGCAAAACAATGCAGAAAAGGGGTTTAGCACATTCTATAACATTTCTTAAGCTATGAGAAAATTTGCAAACAATTTTTTGTAATTTACAATAAAAAAGTTTCACACAACTAAACCTACGAAGAAAATAGCCATGACTTTAGTCTTCAAAAACAAATATTTTCAAAAACACAAGAAAATATAGAATATTTAGGACGGGTTGTTTCGGAGGATTTGAACAATTCATCAAATTTCAATGTTGATTTCCGGGTTCTGTGAAAGTCCTATTCAAGTTCTGTTATTATATCAGCATAGGGTAGTTGCTTGACAGAACTGAAATAAAAACAGAACTTGAAAAAATCTTTCACAGAACCTGAAAATTAACTTTGAAATTTGAAGAATTGTTCAAATTCTCCGAAACAACCCGTCCTTACAAATGGCAAGAAATCGTTGAAGGTTAATGTGTTTTATATAAAAAGGTTAAACTCAATCATTGACCTTATTTAATGACCATTACAATATTCCTATTACGCCTTTCAAACACAAAACATAAAGATTTTTCTATAATTCCAAAATATGTTATACGATTTAAATTCGAAAGTACGAAATGGAGTAGGTACTACGAAAATCAGCCAGAGAGTGGTCCAGTAATGAATATTCATTAGTATATTTCAAGCCGTTGCCTAATTTGCCTAATTATTTCACAAAAAGGGGAAATAGTTACAGACGGTTTCGTGAAACACGCTACAAAATAAAGACGGAAACATAAACATACATTATTTATCATGCTTATTTAAATTGGTCATTATTAAACAAGATGATTTTAATAATTTATTCGTTTTAATTCTACTGTCAACAAACTCTGGAGTAAAACCTTGGCACAAGTCTAATATTTAGGACATTTACAAATATTTTAATTTAAAAATTAAACGGAAAAAATAAATGATAAAAACCTAAAATGGAAAGATCACACCTGCCATAAAATAAATAAAATTAGGAAATTAATTTATATATTCTTACGAATCAGAAATTTCTTATCAATGAAAAATGTATTTTCAATATATTATGCATTAGTACAGTCTGTTCTGCAATATGCCATTATCAGTTGGGGAGCAGCTTACAAAACTAGCCCGACCCCCATAGAAATTGTTCAAAAAGTCATAATAAAAATAATACTAAAAAAACCTCCATACTTCCCCACTGAACGCGTATTCGAAGAATTCTAAGTTCCTACATTTAAACACTTATTTATGAAAAATTCAATTATTCAAATTATAACTCTGATTTGGATTCCTGGACATGTTGGTATCATGGGTAATGATATTGCGGATGCCTGAGGCAAAACAAGGAGCGTCCAACCCCGTTGTTACCCTCGTACACCACATTCCCCTATCTGACATTTTTTCCATCATCAAAGATAGATCCCGCAATTTTTGGGCAGAGTATTGGCACATTGCTAGTCAATCCAAGGGAGCCTGCTACGCCTCGATACAAAGGACTATTCCATCAAAACCGTGGTTTCAGCAATTCCTTCCAAAAAAGAAATTTCTTCACTCATTCGAATGAGGATCGGAAATTGTTCCGTTCCTTCCCACCTTTTTAAAATTCACGTCCTTGACTCCCCACATTGTACATTCAGTGGTCTAGAAGTGGGAACTTTAGATCACATATTTTTTGGTTGTCCCTCTCTAAACAAATATCCTCTCTTCTATCAAGCCTTATCTAAAATTGCCTACCCTCCATTCAACATCTCATCTCTTCTAAGTTTGAACTCGACTCCAATTTTCATTATAATTTTGAAATTTGCCTATTTAAATAAATTAATATTTAAATTCACCTTTCATTTCTCAATAATTTTAAATGATGGCCAAGAACACCCTTGAAGGGTGAAAGCCAGAAATAATGGAAAAAAAATTATAAAAGAAAAAGATAAATACTCATTCATAGCTGAAAATCGAACCAGACTTAAATATATATTTGCATGCCCTAAACTACACACTTCTTTTGACCAGCACTATTATACCCACCAAGGAAAACATTTCTTTAATAAATTACCAGAAGAAATTAGAAGCATTAATGATAAAAAAAAACAAATATTGAACGATATAAAAAAATATTTTAGGGAAATCGTTAACAAAAAAACTGATTCTTCTAGTTTCACTTGAAAAATCTCACAAATTATCCTACTATACTCTATTTATCCTCAATAATATTTTTTTTCTTCCTTCCAAATACAATAATTTGTATGGATTTTAATTTTGTAATTTTTTTACTTTGTAACCAAGTTATATTATTTTTTCGCAAATGTACACTCCTCTTCCATCCACAAGCAAATGCTTTTAATGGAAGTGTAGTATAAATTAAAACAGTATGACTTGTAAAAATTGTATATTTATTGTAAAAACACAAATAATAAACAGATACCTACAAATAATAATAATAATAAACAAATAAATTCTTCGACAGTAAGGAGAATGTCCGCTCAGTCCTAAAAACATATAAATAATGGCATTTTAATCTGTAATAGGTACGTCCAAAGGCAAAAAACAAGGGGGATTCGCCAGGCAGTATCTAGAAATAGGAGAGATTGTTAATGTTAAGATATGACCTTACTAAGAGAAATAAATTAGGATATTAGATTTTACTCTGTGATTCCATATAATTATTAACTATACAGGGTTGTCCAAAAAGATGTTACCACTTACATGGGATTGAATTTAATTTTAATGACATAATAATACACACAATGTACACAAGTCCAAATAATTACTATTATGGTGATTATTTAAATAATAATGTAGTACTGTAATAATAGTAATGTAATGTAAATGAAATAAAAAGAATTTGGCATTCTCAGACTATAAAAATATTATCTTTCGTTATTTCGGCTACTGGCATTATACCTAGCTCTCTCATTAAAAATGTAGGCGTATTAGATCTATCAAAAAATGTATATATAAAGATGCAAAAGTCGGTCATTTTGAATACATGTAGAATAACGAAAGATTTTTTAAATATTTATGTTGAGGGATCAGTAGGATTTATAGGCCCTGTTAGAAGTTCTAACGAGCCGAACCCTCTGATATGAAAATATCTGAAGTCGGTGAATTATTTTCCCATTTGATCTCTGATGAGTTGACATGTTGTTCTTGTATTGTTTTGTATTTATTTTGCTTATGTAATGCACTTAAATAGTGTTGATTGACTAGATGATCATTTGTGGAAAAGTGTGTGGAAGGGTTTAGTTTTTCCTTTGGGGAAGATTTAACCCGGACAACAAAATCGTAAGTTAAAAAAAAAATGTAATCATTATCAAACATCTCCATTTCACATTATAAAGTAATGACACGCCGCTGAAATTATAAATGCGCCCAATTTGAATATTCGAAAAATTTTTACAGGTTTTTGAAAAGAGTTCATTTATTAAACTTTTTTTTTCGTTGAAAATTTTTTTTAGTCAAATAAGGTTGAAACATGCTGTATTCAAATGTTGCATATTCATCTGTGTGAATTGATACTGTTTGAATCAGCATTCATCCGGTACCTATAACTAGAGGAAGCATCTTGAATCCGCTGCAAACCCACAACAATCTGTAGGAATTCTCTTGATGCAAATAAGTTGTCCACTCAACAGTGAGAGCGGTGTAATTGAAGTACCCACCAATCAAGCTCTAATAAATTCAGAACATTACGGAATTAGGTGGTACATTTGACAAAGCCATTCGACGTTTAATTGTATGAGCTTGCTACATGGAAAACCATAATTGGACCAAATGAATAATTGAACCGCAAACTTAGATCGAATCATATTGAATAATTAAACTGATGAACATTTCAACGAACCAAATATAGAAAAGTGGGATGGTTAATACAATTTTAGCTGTGAGTTATAATATGATTTAAATTGTGACTGTAATATGGTGATCGGTGACAGTGACGTAATTAGGTACAGGATTTTGAATTCTGGCAACAAATCTCTATTTGAAAATGACAATCATTCATTACCAATGATACTAACTAAAAATAGAAATGATTTATTACAAAATGTAACGGAAACGATTTTTTTTAAGTTATTTATTTTACACTGCCGGAAATTTCAAAAACATTAATTATAAGATACTGATAAATAACGTGTATGATATATAGGTATATATGATCATCCGGTCAGTGACTGAGTTCTCATCACGTCGGGTTCTCACTTCTCATCCAGGCGTCGTGAATTCGATTCATCGGCTGGCCGAGTCTTCCATCACGACTCAAGCAACATTTATAATATAATATTATTCATGGGTTACGAATTAAGAATCTGATAATATTTGAAAATCTCCTGTTACTATCTTGCTAAGCGGGAAATGTTGCTTGAGTCGTGATGGAAGACTCGGCCAGCCGATGAATCAAATTCACGACGCCTGGATGAGAAGTGAGAATTTGATTCGCGATGAAAACTCAGTCACTGACCGGACGATCATATGTACCTATATATCATACACGTTATTTATCAGTGTTATTATTATATTTTATGTGTCATAAAAAATTAAATAAGAAATTCGAATTAATATTATATAGAGTTCAATAAGTTCGTAAAACTGACTCGGCGATGTTCTATGGGGTCAAAATAATTAAACCATAATTAGTGCCCTGCCAAAATTTTAATGCGAAATGTCATTCAGTTCAGTTTTGACAGAAATTTGAATGCGTGTGGAATGTTTGGCCTTTTGTGACAAATACGTATTGATTTTTTACTTTTGTATAGCAAGAACGCCAACCATTTTTTTTAAATTTGCTAATTTTCAAAACATAGTGATATAATAAAGAGGCAAAACATCCAACGAAGATGAAGTAGTATGCGTTGGCAGGCCGTTTGGTTCAGTTATTTCAGAAAATGTTCTTTAAGTGCATGATAAGGTATCGAGTCAGCAGCGAGTGAAATTTCATTAAATAGGAGATGTTCAAGGCATGTCGTTATGTTGATAATTTAGGTGTGTAAAATGCTTAATAAAGATAGGTGTCGCGAATGCTCAATGGAAAAAAACGTAAACCATAAAAAAATAAGTAATGCTTCTTCAACAATTTTTTTTTGTTGCGATTTGTGACTTCTGACTGACAACTTGAATTCATTATTACCAATCAAAGTTTAAATATCAATCTCCGAAACATGGACAATGGGTAAGATACAGGCCGCCCAGTAAGAAAAAAATTGGTCCATCGGCCGACTAAAGACTTGACTTGTTTTTTTGGCATACTCAATGAATTTATTTGTTAAATGGAAAAAAATCATCAAATATTATTATTTTAACCATTTGGACCAACGGGAGGGCGTAAATTGTCAAAATCAAAGGGATTTTATGAAAAAAGCAAGAAAACAATGTTAAAAAAATCATCTGACAAAAATTCATTATATTAACATTCAATTGGTTTCCTAAGCCCAAAATTCTATCGACCAGACCTATTCCGAGATGTATATGCTCCTGCAGTAAAAAAATATAGCTCACTGCGATGGGTTTTCAGTTAATATGCGAAAAAGTAGTCTATTTTCAAGAGTTTGGAAAATCACACTTAAAACGAAAATAACGACATTTAATCATAGCTCAACATAATGTGTAGATCTTTAAAAGGGTTATTTAAAAAAAATCCCTAACAATTGTTTAAAGTTATACTTTAGAACTTGTTGAGCTCTCCTCGTACATATCTACAAATTAAAAATGCGACATTTAACCAAAAATATCCTCAATCTTGGGTAGGTATTAATTAATTAGTGATAAGAAATTAGTTGTTAATTATTTATAATTCCTTGGGTCGTCAGGGAAAAGGGTTATTTTAATTAAATTAGGTAAAATTGCTGGACCGTTTATAAATAGGAATAAACCGATACCTACTTAACTTAAAACTAGTGTAACTCAATAAACCTTTCAAGGTTTCTGTTTGTACTTAATTATCCCGGAATAAATTGGAGCTTGTTAAATCATACTGCCGGATATATCACGCCGACAAAACGTCAGCTGTTGTTACGACTAACCATCGAGACAAAGTAGATTAGATAAGCCATTAACAATAGGGGATCAAACGGAGTAAAGCGAATAGTAATACTGAAAATAATAAAGAAATAAAAGGATGAAAATAAAAACTTTTAAGCTCGGGAAACTGAAATACTATTCATTTTAAAAAGTCCCTTTAAATCAGTCTGATATATGGGGTGGTAGACGTTCTTTTTAAATTCTACAATCTTCAGTGGTTCCCAATATTTTTTTCCTTCTAGTACCCCTTCTAGAAAGAGCCCAACCTCGCATACCCCTTGGAGCCAAATGTCCGTACAGTCCATACAATGCGTGCGCGTACCCCTCCAAGCAACCTCACATACCCCTGGGGGTGTGCGTACCACTAGTTGGGAACCTGCTGTAAACAAAATTGTCAGTTTAAATTGTGTTGAAGTGTAAATATTGAAGAAATTCGTTACATTGCCTGAATTATGTGTATGATACATATATTATAAAGACAAACATTAATTGGTTATCAATATCCTAACCATAGTTTAAAACTACTCACTACAATAAATATACCAAATATACCAATCCTAAGAGAAAGTCCAGTTATATTCAATTTTTCAATTAAGTCCTAAACCCTGTATCTAAATTTCGCCAATAAACAATTATATAATGTTAATTAAGTGTTAATCTCAAGTGACCTACCAGGTAAGTATTGAACTGTATATTTTCTCCATAAATAGTTAAGTAATAACACTGTAGAAATGTATTATAAGTTTGTACAGCGCCCTTGAGGTGTTTTTGCACAAAAACGGCGCTATAAAAGTCATCCAGGTATTATTATTATTATTATTACAATGATGAAATTATTGCTTGAACAATGATGGACGGCTCAGGTAGTAATGGAATCACACCCATGACGACTGAACGGGAACCCGATGCATTTGTGAATACAGCTACTAAGCGATTACTTCCATTTATTTTGGAGAATACATGGCGATGTTTGGTTTCTTGATTTATATAGTTAATTTGAACAATACATCCAGGCAGAACATATGCCTATTTATACCCTAGGAAACCTTAAAGGAATCCTCTTAATGCATAGTAAAATTAAAGTCTTAATGAAGATGTAAAAAAAAATCATTTTTATTATGTACTTATGAAGATTAATTTTAGTTTCTTTAATATTAATTTATATCTATTTACTTGTATTTCTTACACTGCATTTTTACTAGACTGAACTAACTACCTAACTATCACGCCGTTTCCCCGTAAGGGTAGGTAGAGTAGAGTGGACGTACCGCCAAACAACCCGGTCTTGGTACACACTCCTTGCCTCATTCACATTCATTCATCGTATCATACGTACTCTTCTATTATTCTGACTCTTGTACCTGGTTTACTAGATCGGACCATGTCTTCCTCGAGAGACCCTGACTTCTTCTATCATTCACATTTGCGTCATATATTCTCCTAACACTTTTTCTTGGATCATTCGCTCTAAATGCTCAAACCATCAGCTGATCATTCCTTTTTTAGTCTTCTTTGAGGACCTCCACATTTCTCACACGCTCTTACATAGTTTTACCGATTACATGTGTTCCATTTTAGTACTCTGCGTGCGAACTGAATCTATGTTTCCTAAGAAACAATAAACAGTGTTTATCTCAAGTGATCTCCCAGGTAAGTATGGTCCTGTATATTATCTGCCTGTGCAAAATATAAATAAATGATAATAATAATAAAATATGCATCATGTTCATTGATCAAACGCACTGTACATGTAGTTTTGAATTATTTATCAACGAATAAGTGGATGCAATAATTTGATAATACTCGTAGTGAGACTGTCTATAGTTAGTAATAAGAAGGATCGTTGTAGAAATGTATTATATATTTGTACAGTGCCCTTGAGGTGATTTTGCGCAAAAACGGCGCAATAGAAATTATCCAAATATTATTATTATTTACCACACATACACCTCGGGGATATTATTTCTTAAGCATTTAGTCTGCATTATTATTTTATTCAGAAATTTTTTCCTTTTCTACCCGAGGTATAAAACAAATTGTATATACGTAAATAAACGTCAAAAACAAGTTGTGATATTTTTACATTACAAATATGTCGACTAGTATCAAGTGTCAAAAGTAAACCGGCAGTAATTGAATTAATTTAAATGACACATCACGCTAAAGCTTTTAGTGAAAACGTCGACCCGTTTAGAAAAACCTTTAAAAATTAGAGACGTAATTCATCACAATTTGAGTAGGGAAAAGTCACGCTTACCCTTATTGTAAACCGAGTCAGCACAGACATTTATCATGTGAAATGTGAGAAATTAGTAATGGCGTACAATAAAAATAACAAAAACATAGTTGGATTATAAGATATAAATAATTAACTGTTATTTACAGAAAACTGATAAATAGTTAGTTAGTTTTAGAAAACAATTGAGCATATGAATACATCTTGTTGCATCTATGTCACTGTTAGCAGTCGACAGCAGTTTAAGGGAGGTATCGGGATGTCGTTAGGGGAGGGCGCTGTGGTTAGGTAATGGATGACTTCCTTTAGAAATAGGACCCGATAGGCTGACCAATCTCACCCTGGTCCTGGTCATCTAAGGCGTGGGCAGCTGTTGGGAAATTAGAAACTTGGAGGGCACGGGACACGGAAGAAATTTGAGTGAAATATATAAATATAGTTTGGATGGACAGCAGCAGAGATATAAACTTAGAATTAATTATAGTTTGCAACTATTGAAGAAGTTACAATTAATTAATCATTTTACTAGAACCGCATTAATAAACCTCTTTCTACAGGCACTACTTTAATCCGCCTCACGACGTATCCCAATCGGATGGCGATATAGTTCCCTCGTCTTTATACTGTTCAGACGGGGGCGCTCTTGTGAGGAGTCACATAATTTTATATATAAATGCATTTATACACGTTTATCTTCCGATTTGGGAGGCGGTATGGGTACCGCTGCTCCGGGTACCATTTATTGGATAACTAACACCACTGTCATAGGTGGTTTGCTACGTTTGGTGACTTAAAAGAGGTGTTCGTGGGCAAGGTTTGTCTAGGTACCTATGTCGATCCACCTACCGGATGGATCGGGAGAGACCGCTTGAGGGAGACCTTTTAATGTCTCCAGCCGGACTCCACCGCATTGAGAGCGATGGATTTATACGTCCTTCACTCATAGACATATCGACCCCCAAAATCCTACCCACCCCTGATATATTTTTCCTTTCCAGAACTTTTTCTCCTTCCTTTCCCAAAAACCTTATACAAGGTATCCTCAAAGATGACACACCGAGGGATTTTTTTACTCTAGGCCTCCTGCGTGGTTAAATTTAAAAAAAAACTATAGCGGGCGGGCGGCGTGGATTTGATTTTTATACAAATCTACAGCTGTATTTTTTTTTTTTTTTTACAATATTTTTTTACATTTCAAAGTTTTCCAGTAATGTTGGCCTCACTGGGTGGCTTGACCGTGCTGAGGCCTTCATTTTATAATATGAAAATATAATCTAAATACAATCTACAATATAAGATAAAATAATACATTTAATATATAATCTTGTGTGTTTGTGAGTGATCTGTGTTTATATTGGTTTTGTGTGTTAAGTGTAGGTTTTATTTTTATTTTATGCTATGACATATTGGTAATATTGTCTTTTTTGTTCTTTAATCCATTTTGTAATTTTGTGGGTGAATTCATTTTTATTTTCCTCAATTTTAATTTCAAGTTTTACACTGTTGAAAGCTTTTATAGCATGGTATTGGTAGTGTCTTTGTCCAAAGCTTGAATTTACTGTCGGAGTTTTTATGTTTTCTTTGTACGCTTGTCTAACTGGTCTGTTAGTGTTATTTTGTGTATGTTGAAATTTATTTTTTTGTCAAAAATGTAGTTTAGTAGTGCTTTAACGTATAATTGGCGTATATCTAGTACGTCACAGCTGTTATTAGCTGAATATTTGGTCTGTATCAGTCAGTCTATGTTTTTTTAATGTTACCTTTAAGATCGTTTTCTGTGCGGTTTCTACGTAATTGATAGCCGAGTTTGTTGCTCCTCTCCAAGCAATAATTCCATATTCTATTATTGATTGGCAGAGTGCAAAATATATTGTTTTCAATTGTTTTATTTTATATATGTTTCTTATGTTTAGGAAAATGTGTATTGTTTTGAGAGGTTTATTTGTGATTGAATTATTTCGAGATTGATTTTACACCCTTTTCCCACCCCTTAAATCAGAACTCTGATATGTCTTGATAAAATTTTGCATAACGCCTGGACAACACCGGGGACTTCAGCTAGTATATATGTATAAAAATGATTTCGAGTTAAACACCCCAGAACAGAATTTTTTGAACTGGAATGTCGAGATTTCACCTGGATTGGTGATACTTAAAGTGACGTTAGGGAAAGAGTTTCAAGTGACGAGAAGATGGCTGGAGAAGTTTAACTGGCGGTAGTCTCTAGGAGGGGAAGTTGAATCTGAACGTTTGGAAGAAGTACTTGGCTATTTAAATCTGCTCACTAAACTAGTGTCTTCTACTATGAAAATCGAAAAAGAATTGTTAATACTCGATATAATTTAATCTCGATATGATATAATTTCGGCAAATTTCACTATACTATACACTATAATATTTCACTATACAGCTGCACACATAAATTTCGCGACAGAATTAATGCAATCAAAATCTAGACAACATTATTATATTATTATTTTAATGTTAACCCCTCCGACTTTTCGCGAACTTGAAGCTAAAATGTCTTTATCGAAATGTCAATTTCACGAAAACGTTGTGTTATTACCGCCTCACAATCAAAGCTCTATAAATGAAACATTACTGAACGGAGCCGAATAGTAAAAACTGTTTTAGAAAGGTTACAAAATAGGCTTTCAAATTGTTGTATCATAAATAAATATTAACATTTGTAAATATT